>NC_068450.1:36201239-36428739 GCF_023373465.1 Oncorhynchus keta
ACACCATTTACCAGCACATTTATAAAACATATTATTTCATAATAGTGTTCTGCAGACACCCTAATGTATTATTGAACAGATCTCATTTTCATTCAAACAACCTGTAAGCCCTTCACACACACACACACACACACACACACACACACACACACACACACACACACACACACACACACACACACACACACACACACACACACACACACACACACACACACACACACACACACACACACACACACACACACACACACACACACACACACACACACACACACACACACACACACACACACACACACACACACACACACCAAGCCCTAATAACATTTTGCGAGAGAATTAGTCACCCTGTCCTTTGCAGGCAATTTTCCCCTGGTTGCCGTGGCATTTATCAAGCACTGGTGTGCAGGTAAATGTGCACTTGTGATGCAGTTTTATTGGGCTTTATTTTCTGGTGTGTTATTGAACATACCCTCGCCCATAAACACTGAACACACGCAGACGCATGCACACACACGCGCACACGCACACACAGACACACACACACCTCTGCATACACTGAGCTTCCTCTTTATGTTCGAGCTCAGGGTTAAACGATGCTGTCTCATCTGAGGTGCAGTCAGGTCATTACACTTTGGTCTCAGCTGCTCATTTGTGATACCCCACTGCTGCCAAAGAAATAAATGATTCCTCTCCTTTCCTGTCTACCATCTCTTCATATTGAAAAAGTTCATGATTCAACGACTTGAACTGTTCACTAGGTTATTAATAAATGGCCCTAATTATTTGGGATGTCTTATTGACCCAGTTGCTTAATGGAAAACCAAACGCAGAGATCTTGTTGCGTTTATTAATTCATGAATAACATCCAACTGCCTAATGATTTGATGCCTTCGGAATTAATTCCTCATGGTTCTCTCTCTCTCTCTCTCTCTCTCTCTCTCTCTTTCTCTCTCTCTCTCTCTCTCTCTTCTCTCTTTCTCTCTTCTCTCTCTTTCTCTCTCTCCCTCCCTCCCTCTCTCTCTCTCTCTCTTTCTCTCTCTCTCTTTCTCTCTCTCTCTCCCTCCCTCTCTCTCTCTCTCTCTCTCTCTCTCTCAGACAGACCCTTTTTCAAAGTGATTGGGGTGAGATCAACACGGTCTGGTTGATTCATTGATCAAACACAAGTGCAGCCGTCTCCTACTGGATTGAAGAAACACAGAGCACGGTCTTAGTAGCATACAAAGATGGAAAACAACTATATCAGGTAAAAGATAGAAACTGTTTGTCTTTAATTGTGTTACATTGTTATTAGATAATTTGCATACAAGTTAATAACCAACAGAAAAAGCACTGTTTCTCTATGGCTGGCCAGTTTCTCTACGGCTGTTCATGTTTTCCTCCTGGCTACCCCAACCCTGGCCAACAGCTCCGCTCCCCCCGCAGTTAGTTGTCCGAGCCTCACCAGCTTCTCCTTCACCTCCTTCCTACAGATTGCAGATGTTCTGAAAGAGCTGCAAAACCTGGACCCGTACAAATCAGCCGGGCTAGACGATCTAGATCCTTTCTTTCTAAAATGATCAGCCGCCATTGTTGCAACCCCTAATACCCGTCTGTTCAACCTCTCTTTCATATTTTCCGAGATCCCTAAAGATTGGAATGTTGCCGCAGTCATCCCCCTTGCCATAGGGGGTGACACTCTACACACAAACTGTTACAGGCCTATATCCATCCTGCCCTGCCCTTCTAAAGTCTTTGAAAGGCAAGTTAATAAACAGATCACTGACCATTTTGATTCCCACTGTACCTTCTCCGCTGTGCAATCCGGTTTCCGAGCTGGTCATGGGTGCACCTCAGCCACGCTCAAGGTACTAAACGATATCATAACCGCCATCGATAAAAGACAGTACTGTGCAGCCGTATTCATCGACCTGGCCAAGGCTTTCAACTCTGTCAATCACCTTATTCTTATCGGCAGACTCAATAGCCTTGGTTTCTCAAATGACTGCCTCGCCTTGTTCACCAACGACTTCGCAGACAGAGTTCAGTGTGTCAAATCGGAGGGCCTGTTGTCCCGGATCTCTGGCAGTCTCTATGGGAGTACCACAGGGTTCAATTCTTGGACCGACTCTTTTCTCTGTATATATCAATGATGTCACACATCAATGATGTGATTCCCTGATCCACCTCTACACAGATGACACCATTCTGTATACATCTGGCCCTTCTTTGGACATTGTGGTAACTAACCTCCAAACGAGCTTCAATGCCACACAACACTCCTGCCATGACCTCCAACTGCTCTTTAACACTAGTATAACCAAATGCATGCTTTTCAACCGTTCGCTGCCCGCACCCACCCACCCGACTAGCATCACTACTCTGGACGGTTCTGACCTAGAATACGTGGACAATTACAAATACCTAGGTGTCTGGCTAGACTGTAAACTCTCCTTCCAGACTTATATCAAACATCTCCAATCCAAAATCAAATCTAGAATTGGCTTTCTATTTCGCAACAAAGCCTCCTTCACTCACGCCGCCAAACTTACACTAGGAAAACTGACTATCCTACCGATCCTCGACTTTGGCGATGTCATCTACAAAATAGCTTCCAATACACTTCTCAGCAAATTGGATGGATTCTATCACAGTGCCATCAATTTTGTTACCAAAGCCCCTTATACCACCCACCACTGCGACCTGTATGCTCTGGCCCTCGCTACATATTTGTTGCCAGACCCACTGGCTCCAGGTCACCTATAAGTCTATGCTAGGTAAAGCTCCGCCTTATCTCAGCTCACTGGTCACGATAACAACACCCACCTGTAGCCCGCGCTCCAGAGGGTATAACTCACTGGTCATCCCCAAAGCCAACATCACCTTTGGCCACCTTTCCTTCCAGTTATCTGCTGCCAGTGACTGGAACGAATTGCAAAAATCACTGAAGCTGGAGACTTACATTTCCCTCACTAACTTTAAACACCAGCTATCTGAGCAGCTAACCGATCGCTGCAGCTGTACATAGTCCATCTGTAAATAGCCCACCCAATCTACCTCCCTCATCCCCATATTGTTTTTATTTACTTTGCTGCTCTTTTGCACACCAGTATCACTACTTTACACACCATCATCTGCTCATCATCATCTGCTCATCTATCACTCCAGTGTTAATCTGCTAAATTGTAATTACTTTGCTACTATGGCCTATTTATTGCCTTACCTCCTCACGCCATTTGCACAGACTGTATATAGGCTTTCTTTTTTTCTCTATTGTGTTATTGACTGTATGGTTGTTTATTCCATGTCGCACTGCACTGTTGTTCCTGTCGCACTGCTTTACTTTATCTTGGCCAGGTCGCAGTTGTAAATGAGAGCTTGTTCTCAACTAGCTTACCTGGTTAAATAAAGGTGAAATAAAATCAACATTTTTTTTTAAGTACAAAAAACATTGAGAAAACGTCACCTAATGGTGAAATGCACACTGTAAGTATATTTGGAGAAGTCCTACTCCCATTCTCATCATCACCACAGGTATCAGTCCACACCATCAGTGGAGCAGCTCTCACCGTTCTCTGAGACAAAACGAGACCCTGGGACTATAAGGTTTTATATACAGTACCAGTCAAAGGTTTGGACACACCTACTCATTCAAGTGTTTTTCTTTATTTTTCTTTATTTCCTACATCATTTATTTCCTACATCGTAGAATAATACTTAAGAAATAACACATATGGGATCATGTACTGTAGTAAAAAAACAAATCAAAATATTTGTTATATTTGAGATTCTTCAAAGTAGCCACCCTTGCCTTGATGACAGCTTTGCACACTCTTGCCAGCTTCACCTGAGATGCTTTTCGATAGGTCTCGAAGGAGTTCCCACATGTACTAAGCACTTGTTGGCTGATTTTCCTTCACTCTAAGGTTCAACTCATTCCAAACCATCTCAATTGGGTTGAGGTTCGGGTGACTGTGGAGGCAGGTCATCTGATGCAGCACTCCATCCCTCTCCTTCTTGGTCAAATAGCCCTTACCCAACCTGGAGGTGTGTTTTGGGTCATGGTCCTGTTGATAGTCCCACTAAGCACAGACCAGATGGGATGGTGTATTGCTGCAGAATGCAGTGGTAGCCATGCTGGTTAAGTGTGCCTTGACTTCTAAATAAATCACAGACAGTGTCACCTTCAAAGCACCCCCACACCATCATGCCTCCTCCTCCATGCTTCGCGGTGGGAACCACACATACGGAGATCATCTGTTCACCTATTCTGTGTCTAACAAAGACACGACGGTTGGAACCAAAAAGGACAGATTTCCACCGGTCTGATGTCCATTGCTCATGTTCTTGAAATGTTCCGTATTGACTGACCTTCAGGTCTTAAAGTAATGATGGACTGTCATTTCTCTTTGCTAATTTGAGTTGTTTTTGCCATAATGTGGACATGGTCTTTTACCAAAAAGAGCTAACTGACTGGCTCAAATGCATTAAGGGAAAAAAAACACAAATTAACTTTAACAAGGCACACCTGTTAATTGAAATGCATTCCAGGTGACTACCTCATGTAGCTGGTTGAGAGAATGCAAAGACTGTGCAAAGCTGTCATCAAGGCAAATGGTGGCAACTTTGAAGAATCTCAAATCTAAAATACATTTGAATTTGGTTAATTTGGTTACTATATGATTCCATATGTAGAAGATAGTAAAAATATAGAAAAAACATTGAATAGGTAGGTGTGTTGAAGATTTTGACTGGTACTGTATGCTTTTCAAAAATTAGTTAGTCACATATAATTGATCATTAGATGGCTCTTCATTATCTCTGTGAAGTTAGATGTTTGAAAAAGTCAATGTTAAGTGAAAAACTATTGGCTTAAAACCATTTAAACTTGGCGCTATAAGGTTCTATCTGCAATCCAATCACAAGCCTGAAGAAATGCAAACGGGCCAATCAGAACACGTCTATGCCATCTCCGTCTAAGTATGGTCTAGGCTAGTCTATCTAGCAATAATGGCACGCAAGCAAAAAACAACTGTCACATCGTTGTTCGGTGATGACAGTAATTCGTCTGATGATCAGAATACATGTCTTAATGTATTTGATGATATGCTCTGACTCTATCTTGGTAAAATGGTGTTATTCTATCATTTATGTAGGGGCATTTCTATGGAAAAGGACTCATGAGCACCAACATGGGAAGTTCATAGGAGTATGTCAAATTGTTTTTCAAATAAAAGATAAGAGACTATATTTTTTTAAATCCATGCATATATACATTTTTCAACCATTTTCCGTTCAAAAAATGTGGACTAAGCAAAGGTGTTTATTTCTGGTCAAACAGATGGAAAAGGGGTCTTAGAAAACATCTACCTGTCACAACCTGATCAGTTTCACATGTCCTTGTTATTGTCTCCACCCCCCTCCAGGTGTTGCTTGTTTCCACAGTGTATTCATCCCTGTGTTTCCTGTCTCTCTGTGTCAGTTCGTCGTGTATGTTTCCAAGTCAACCAGTGGTGAGCTGAACCTCGGCAAGACGGAGCTGCTCTTCCTCCCGGGGAAGGACTGCCCGTTCCATGATCTCGCCATCACGGTTGACAACTCCATTGTGTCCTCCTCCCAGAGCGCTAAGAACCTTGGCGTGATCCTGGACAACACCCTGTCGTTCTCAACTAACATCAAGGCGGTGGCCCGTTCCTGTAGGTTCATGCTCTACAACATCCGCAGAGTACGACCCTGCCTCACACAGGAAGCGGCGCAGGTCCTAATCCAGGCACTTGTCATCTCCCGTCTGGATTACTGCAACTCGCTGTTGGCTGGGCTCCCTGCCTGTGCCATTAAACCCCTACAACTCATCCAGAACGCCGCAGCCCGTCTGGTGTTCAACCTTCCCAAGTTCTCTCACGTCACCCCGCTCCTCCGCTCTCTCCACTGGCTTCCAGTTGAAGCTCGCATCCGCTACAAGACCATGGTGCTTGCCTACGGAGCTGTGAGGGGAACGGCACCTCAGTACCTCCAGGCTCTGATCAGGCCCTACACCCAAACAAGGGCACTGCGTTCATCCACCTCTGGCCTGCTCGCCTCCCTACCACTGAGGAAGTACAGTTCCCGCTCAGCCCAGTCAAAACTGTTCGCTGCTCTGGCCCCCAATGGTGGAACAAACTCCCTCACGACGCCAGGACAGCGGAGTCAATCACCACCTTCCGGAGACACCTGAAACCCCACCTCTTTAAGGAATACCTAGGATAGGATAAAGTAATCCTTCTCACCCCCCTTAAAAGATTTAGATGCACTATTGTAAAGTGGCTGTTCCACTGGATGTCATAAGGTGAATGCACCAATTTGTAAGTCGCTCTGGATAAGAGCGTCTGCTAAATGACTTAAATGTAAATGTAAATGTAATGTGTTCCCGTTCGCCTGCTTTTTGCATTCTCCTTTTTCTAGTCCTCCTGGTTTTGACCCTTGCCTGTTTCTGGTCTTTGTAATAATATAATATAATATATGCCATTTACAGCCTGCGTATGGTGGTCCCGGGATTTGAACCCACTTCCCATACAAGCGCCATGCTCTACCAACTGAGCTAGCAGAAGCCTGCCTGACCATTCTGCCTGCCTTGACCACAAGCCTGTCTGCCACTCTGTACCTCCTGGACTCTGATCTGGTTTTGACCTTTTTGCCTGTCCATGACCATTCTCGTGCCTACCCCTTTGGATTAATACACATTGTAAGACTCAAACCATCTGCTTCCTGTGTCTGCATTTGGGTCTCGCCTTGTGCCTTGAAAAACACATCAAAACACAATCATGCTGTAAAGTAAAGTCCCCTGCCAACTAACTAACACTTAAATTTAGTTTTGGATCATTTATTCGGCCATCTGTAAATTTAAGAAACATTGTCTTGTACCTTGAAATTCTTTTACCAAAACAACCTTTAAGAAGTGTTTAAAAACAAATTCACTCATGAGGATGGAGGATAATGAAAGTTCACAGACGTAACACGTAAAGATATACCTGTATATTAGTCGTAGTGTTTTTACTGATATCCAGTTTGTTCATGAAACATTAAGAGACTAAAACATCGGTCAAGGAATTTCCCAAACATTCGTAATGGAATTTCTGCAATTGAATTGTCTACAAGGGGAAATCATAGCAGTCACAAACCACAGTTGAGTTCACAAGTTTGGACAGCACAGTATAGTATGGTAAAGAAAAGTCGAGTATAGTTCAGTAGAGTACAGTAAACAAAGTTATAGTTTAGTAAAGTAGAGAAGCAAAGAAGGATGTTGCCTATTTTACCTTTGTGTACTTATTTAGGATACATCACCATGAAGAGATGACGTTAATATCCATAATTATGCCTTTTTGTGTCGTACACATCAGGGACCCATGATGTAATTCTGTTACCATAATTCTGTTAACTGATGTAAATGTTCTTCACTTACTGTAGTTCCATAACCAGAAGATAGTTTTTTTAAACTCAAGGTGTCGCGTCATAGCTGACACCCCATTCTCTCTGCAGACATCTATGAATCTAAATTCAGAGCAGATATTTAAGAGTTTTTGGAATATGTGGTCGGACACAAAAAACTGAGGGAGATTTTTGCCAAAATTCTGCACAGTTCTTCCACTAATGTGTTTTTGTCAAATGTTCAGTGTAAATTGTCAAACTTAGTCCTTGTGCACAGAGTTGTATGGTTTGTTCAACTTAGAAATCAATTCCTTTACTGTGCCGATGTTCAAATAGCTTCGGTTTTCTTAAAAACTGTCTAATTCAGAAGTGTCAGACAGAAGCTTACAGGTGAAACCAGATTGACATGTCAGAGCCATGAGGTTATATCTGCCATTGCACCCCCCTTAAAAAATGATTTACAAATACTCTGCACGTTAGGTACCTTTAAGATGAGCACCTTAATGGGTTACGAAAAAGAAAAATTCACTACTAAAGAAAGTGGGACTGAGATCTGGGATGGGAAACCGTTAATGCTCAATATCTCAGAATATGCTTTGCGCAGACAGAACCTTACTCCCAAGGTCACAAAAGTGCACATCAATATAAATCAGATTTGGAGAGCACAGAGTCATAAACGCATTATGTCTATTGGTTGGCTCTTGTTAAAGCCCTTTAGGCTGGGATGGGGTAGTGTGTGTGTGTGTGTGTGTGTGTGTGTGTGTGTGTGTGTGTGTGTGTGTGTGTGTGTGTGTGTGTGTGTGTGTGTGTGTGTGTGTGTGTGTGTGTGTGTGTGTGTGTGTGTGTGTGTGTGTGTGTGTGTGTGTGTGTGTGTGTGTGTGTGTGTGTGTGTATGCCTGTGATGGGGAGATAATCATTTCTAAGGAAACTCACCCTACCAGTCACAGTGTTGTATGTTAATTCCACCATAACCCCGAACATCATACAAAGCTTACATAAACCACATATCCTTGGCACTGTCATGATGCCGCATCAACACCGGCTAAAATGCCTGGTCATGTCACACTAACGCTGCACTAAAAGACGTCAGAATGGAAATGTGTCCAGAACCATAAAGCACCATCCATCCATCTATCCATCCATCCAACCATCCATCCATCCATCCATCCATCCATCCATCCATCCAGCTTCCACCCAGCTCCCCTCCTTGATACTGTGATTGATGCGGCAGGTACTGTCAGAGCAGGAGATATGGACTAAATTAATGAACCTCAGACTGCCCAAATAATCCCAATAACATTTCATTTGTCACGCCACACCAAAAGGTTCAGTATGATCCACTGGGGAGACATGCAGAGCTAAATCATCGGAACGGTAGCAGTTAGTAGCAACGTTTGGCTTTTCATTCTGGTGTGTGCTGCTGGTGTCGGTGCGGTTCGTGTTCGTCCATTTAGCTCTGTTTTGTTGTCAAACTGGCTTCGCTGAGTATTGGCATTGGCATTGGCATTGGCATTGCTGTGGTGGTGGTTGACATCTACATGGTCGTATTGTTAAATGTTGTGGTTAGCTTTTCAGTTCAATACTTTTGGCCTCATTTTAAATGTCAAATTCTGAATTGATCTGCATACAGTAATACAATAGTATACAGTACTTGTTTGAAATAAGATCTGCAGAAAGTCAGCATTAGGAACAAAAACAATATATCACCACTTTAAAACGGAAGTGTCTAAATGGAGCTCTAAAGCAGAAGTGCATTTGTAATCTGGAAAGAAATGTAGATTTTTTTTGGTGTGTCATCAAAACACAGGCATCATGCTTTTTCTCTATTTTTTTCTCTCTCTCTCTCTCTCTCTCTCTCTCTCTCTCTCTCTCTCTCTCTCTCTCTCTCTCTCTCTCTCTCTCTCTCTCTCTCTCTCTCTCTCTCTCTCTCTCTCTCTCTCTCTCTCTCTCTCTCTCTCTCTCTCTCTCTCTCTCTCTCTCTCTCTCTCCCTCTCTCTCTCTCTCTAATATACTAAGTTATCTGAGCTGTAAAGGGATGTTTGAGACCAGATGGTGATTAACTTCAGGCTTCGGAATTATCAATCCCACAATTCCCTGGAGTCCTCATCTGACTGTGTTTAAGAGAATACAAATCGAGTCAATTATTCAAATCTCCAGAGAGCACTATAAAACAAATAAACAAGCATAGAAATAAATATACATTCAGTATTAGTAAACAAACTTCAACCAAGTTTGTTTTATTCACTGCTTTAGCACACTCTGCCAACCCGGATGTCCTAGCCCTGTCTGAATCCTGGCTTAGGAAGGCCACCAAAAATCCTGAAATTTCCATCCCTAACTATAACATTTTCACATTCCAGAAACAAGTCTCTCACCGTTGCCGCTAGCTATAGACCACCTTCTGCCCCCAGCTGTGCCCTGGACACCATATGTGAATTGATTGCCCCATCTATCTTCAGAGCTCGTACTGTTATGTGACCTAAACTGGGACATGCTTAACACCCCGGCCATCCTACAATTTAAGATAGATGCCCTCAATCTCACACAAATGATCAAGGAACCTACCAGATACAATCCTAAATCCGTAACCATGGGCACCCTTTTAGATATCATCCTGACCAATTTTGCCCTCTAAATACACTTCTGCTGTCTTCAACCAGGATCTCAGCGATCGTTGCCTCATTGCCTGCGTGCGTAATGGGTCCGCGGTCAAATGACCACTCCTCATCACTGTCAAACGCACCCTAAAACACTCCAGCGAGCAGGCCTTTCTAATTGACCTGGCCTGGGTATCCTGGTAGGATATTGACCTCATCCTGTCAGTAGAGGATGCCGGGTTGCTCTTTAAAACGGCTTTCATGACATTGAAAGTTGATCCACAAGGTTGATTTCCCAAAAACCTCCCTAGTGACAATAAAGCAGATTGGTAGGCAGGTTGTCATCTTTAGTCTATTCAGCCTGGAGTGTTCCGTCTGGTTGAGAAGTACACTTGACCTCCTCAGAATTTGCCTCGATCATTTTTACATGAGCCTCATTAAAAACAGAGACCGAACCCTCATCTCCATGACGCTGATTGAGGCACAGACGTACAGTGTATGTGGGACGGTGACATTTTACAGTCATCGACGTCACCGTGACCCCAAAGGGAAGTTTGTTTTCATGTTTTTCCTCGTGGGGCTAAATGTCAGGTGGGTCACGGTACACACAAAGAAGCAACGTGAAAAAAGCCCTGCCAACAAACATGTTTATTATGTACTGTATAAACACATAGTGACACCCCACCGTATCCTCCGCCTATTTATAAATCCTATGCGCCCCTAGGTTTCAATGTGCCTTTTAAATGCGTATATTCATAAATTGGTCTTGCTATGAGCTCATATTATAACTGCTTGCTAAAAGACAAGTCTCAGTATTTTCTAGAAAATATATTTTTTCTTCCCCATCTGAGGAAAAAGAGTGGGCTACAAACCAGATGAAAGGAGCAGTGTGGGTTGAAATGACTCGGAGGTACAACTGTGCTCTTTTGCTTTAGTAAAGACCCCCTGAAAGTAATACTGTGTTTAAGAACTGCTTGATTTACCTTGCTGCTAACACAATTCCAGGCTCAGGAACGCAGGCAGGCTATACCTGCTGCTGTTTAATCCCATCTAGATGAGCTGTGCGGTGAATGAGAGTCTGATTAGCAATGCATGGGACCTACTCTGAAATGACCCCCACTGTTGGTTCTGCTGACGACGCAGGCTCTGTCTGAGAGGATGGATGAGCGAGAGAGGAGAGAGAGGGAGAAGCAGAAAGAGTGGAGTGAGAGAGGGAAAAGAGAGTGGTGGCGATATGTAGGAAGAGATTGAAATATAAAGGGGTAGATTGACAGGAGAGGCAGAGAAAGAAAAAGATGGAGAAGTAGAAAGACAGCGTATAAACAATGGAGGTGAAAGAGAAAGTATGTGTTGACATCATTACCCTAAAGCACCCTGAAAATTACCCTCCATATAGCTTTGGCTGCATAAAATCCCTTTAATACGAAGGCCTCCCTACACGGGAGTACTGCACTAGAGATCAGCGGGGAAATAGCACTGGCCAACTCCGAATGAACCCAGTTGTCACTCTGTTTTTCACTGCTCTGTCATAACACAAATCCATGCTGTAACAGCCACTTCTGTGTTGTTCAAAGGCTACCTCTCGTTGTGTGTGGCAGTGGCATCGTTGAAACCCAAAGCTTTATAACCTTGTTCAGACGTATTACATGCTAAAACTGGATTTTCAGTGTCTATGACAAATCAGCGATAGATGTGACCAACTTTTGGGAAGGAATCAGATTTTTCTCTTTTAAAGAAACGAAATGCCGGGGGGAAATAAGGCTATTAGCCAGCACATATTTCATATTTTGCCGTACGTAAGCCTCTTAGTGTATAGAGAGAGACGCACCTAGGATGCCAGGCAGACCTCTCCCAGGCAGATAATCCAGCTCCCTGAAGTAATCGCCTGTTAGGTGATCAAACGGATGAGGAACCTGCGAATAAGAAAATGTAAGAGCTGCAAATCCACAGGAACAAATCTCATTAAGTTAAAACCTCTGACTCTACTGGCAATATTGTCTTATTTACCGACTTCTGAGAAACGTTGATGTCACACGTTCCCCTAGAAGACAAAATATCGCTCATCAACGGGTTGGTTTCTCCCCCGCTGTCGAACACATACGTCTGTGCATTAGTCTTTGGAGAACGAAACATCAGTGGGAGAATTCACACAACAGTTTGTTTCATTTACACCCTGGGAATATAGTTTCTCCCACGTCCAACATGAATCCAAAGGGGCGTGTGGTATAATATCAAGCTGAAAATGATCAATTGGATCAAATCAGTTGGTTGTTGACACTTTTTAAACCAAGGCAAAGTTGGAATCGGAAGGTGTGAGGAAAACATAATTATGTAATTGGCTATGTTCTGTAGAACAGTTAGACCTGATGAAAAAAAAAACTGACTGATTAGAATAGCAGGAGACTGAGGAGGAGCTATTCATATGGTAATTAAAACAAGCCCTGGGGCCTTTACCCTCCCTCTGACATCACGTCCTGTGTTGCGTTGAATAATGTTTTTTTTTTTAAACACAAAAAAAACAATCTCATACTACATTTTTTCAAACCTGTCTATTTTTTCCTCTCTGGATACTCGGTTATGATCACAGAATCCCAATCATTGAGTTTCTCATAAAACAAAGTGTGTTCTCCAACTGAATGGACAGTGAAATGTGTCAATTTTCAACTAAGAACGGGACATAAAAATACCTAGCTCCTCTACATAGATGTCCAATGTCTCCCTCCCTCCTTCCCTCTCTTGTGCACCTCTTCCTCCTGATTTGTTACAGTATGAATAGCTATGTTAAATAGCTGTTGGCGACATTCCCCTCTCACCTCTGCCCTGCGCCGCGCTGCACCAAGCCCAGCCTCTTAACATGCTGTAATTCTGGAATGGATTTAGCTCGCTTGTTTGGGCTGAGAGAAAGGTCTCCTGTCAGTCAGGGACTAGGGGAATGCTGTGCTGTGGTCAGGACAGCTCTAAATCTAATTACCATATAAATGCCATTGACAGAGGGGCTAGGGGTCTAGAGGCGGACTGCATGGGGAGGTGAGACTAGGGCCTCAGCGCCCAAGGAGAAAAGGGGGTACCCTTGGTTTCATGGCTATTCACTTGATCAACCGTGCCGCTAGCCTGTGTTTATGAGTGTGTATGCCTGGTTTCATGGCTGTTTCTCAGATCAAGCCCTACTGCTGTAAGGGATATGGAGAGATTAGGGGAGGGGGGAGTTCTCAAGATGTGTTAGAGTCTGAACTCAGGACCCCCAGGGCTATTCATGACACGTATACATTAAGACCCAGGTCCATGTGAAACACAGTCGCTGCCTGCTCTATTAGCGCATCAGATGCAAACAACCAAACAGGCACATTTATCAGGTTTAATAGCATACATTTAATGGCTAATGATAACCATTAAATCTGTCATATTTCCCATTTTGGGAGAAATATGTGTAAATAAAGGTTTATATTTGTCCAAGCAATGAACGTTACGTTTGAAATTATAATATTGCATATAAGTACTTCAAATTCAAGTAGGAATAGTGGATGGTGGTAGATTAGAGAATTCAGAGCTGTTCGATAAGGAAATGCACTCAGTAGCAACTTTGAACACAGTACAATTAGCTACCAGAGCAATTGAATCGCATTATCCACATCGTGGGCAGACATCAAACATCTGGATGTGAAATGTGATCATATGGCCTAGAAGGAAAGATAATACAAACTGAGGCTGCTCATCATGATCACAACACAATGCTATTGTCCAGTTTCTCAGCTCTTGTAATTATTCCTACGGTATTGTCCTTCGGCGTGTCGCTCTATGAATGCATTCATATGGTTACTGTCACTGTATTGTCACAACGTGTCAGGAATCAAATGCAAAAAGGAAACAATGTCTGTTTAGACTTTTTTTGTCTTCTCCTTTGCAAATGGATTGTAGTATTTCTCCTCTCCAGCCATATCCAGCCTTGTCTTTCTGCTACAGAGAATATGGTTTGTTTGTTCGGTAACAAAGCTCAACCTGTCTAGTAACACATTCCAATCTGCAGTCTATAAAAAAAACTATACACATACAGTATAAAAACAAACATGGGAACATCAAGCATGAAACGGAACTGAGGTAACAGACAGATCGAGAGAGAGAGAGAGAGAGAGAGAGAGAGGGTGAGAGAGAGAGAGAGAGAGCAGGCTGCCAAGTGCCTCAGTATTGTCCAGATCTTTCAGAGGGGTGTGAGACTGAGCTCCAAGGATCTTCCAGGGGTCTTTCACTTGTCCTCATGCCCTGCAGTGTTCCCACGGCCTTGTCTATCTCTAGCTTACAATCTAACAACCCCCTTTCTCTCAATGTATCCAAACACTGTTTCTGTTTCGGATCACTCCCGCCATTCCGGGTTCTTTCCTTGGAAGTGCAGCGCCCCAAAAGGAGATGCCAGTAATCCAATCAGAGACACTTGACTGGTAGAGCTAATTATGACTGGAGACCGTTGTTCCCTTGGTGAGTACCAATCTCTAGGTACAGTGAACCAACACCACAGACATCTGGAAAAACAGTTTGGCTGTTCCTCTCTGTTTCTCAGCGACTATGGGAATGCTAATAACTACCAATTAATCCACTCTATCACAGAGTCGTTACTTTCTTTAAAGGTCTGGCTTCTTTTATGCACTGGAGAATGGCCTCAAACCTTTGAGGAACTCTGTCCTGAAAGCCGTCTGAATTTCACACAATGAAGCACTAGCTATTCAGATCAGGGAAGGTATCTTTTTGGATGGACAAAAGTTTTTCTCTAATTATGCGTGGGCACACACACACACACACACACACACACACACACACACACACACACACACACACACACACACACACACACACACACACACACACACACACACACACACACACACACACACACACACACACACACACACACACACACACACACACACACACACACGTACAGTATATCCCTCCTTAAAGCGCTGGGAGTTGGTGAAGCGTTCTAAGAGGATTGGGACTCGGATAGCAGTTTATTAGTTTGTCTGTATGGAGCTGGGTTCTGCTGCCTTACAACAGCTCAACAGGATTTCCATGGCACTTGACTGCATAGCTGGTGACATATGGGCTTCAGTACACCCTGAGAGAGAGACCCACCCCCCGCTGCTCTTTGTGTGTTTTCAACATGGGGATTTACCACCACGGGACAATTTAAATCTCTATTCTGAAGTGTGAGCGCACTTCACATAGTGCATACCATTATAAACTCACTCTCTCCTTATCACTCTCTGTCTCTCTCTCTCCCACCTCCTCCCTCCCCCTCTCTTTCTCTGTCTCCCCCTTTCTCTCTCTCTCTCTCTCTCTCTCTCTCTCTCTCTCTCTCTCTCTCCCACTTCCTCCCTCCTCCTCTCTTTCTCTGTTTTCCCTCTCTCTCTCTCTCTCTCTCTCTCTCTCTCTCTCTCTCTCTCTCTCTCTCCCACTTCCTCCCTCCTCCTCTCTTTCTCTGTTTTCCCCTTTCTCTCTCTCTCTCTCTCTCTCTCTCTCTCTCTCTCTCTCTCTCTCTCTCTCTGTCTCTCTCTCTGTCTCTCTCTCTCTCCCACCTCCTCCCTCCCCCTCTCTTTCTCTCTCTCCCACCTCCTCCCTCCCCCTCTCTTTCTCTGTCTCCCCCTTTCTCTCTCTCTCTTTCCCTGTCTCTCTCTCTTTCTCCATCTCTCTTTCTGTCTCACCTTCACTGTATAGTGAAGAGAAAACAGTATATTACTGAGCATAGCCTTGGCTCTCTCTCTCTGCCTGGCCTTGCTGTTGTATCCTGTGTTAGGGAGAGGATCTTCTGTAAAGCAGTGTGTAACTGAAGCAGCAGGGTCACTTCATATTTCCGTCATCACGCTCTTGTCATCCCAGATACAATCCACAAAGTGCCTATACCCCCCGCACATACACACACACACATACAGACACACACACACACACTCACACACACACAGACAGACAGACAGAGAGAGAAGCTCAGGCTCTCAGGACATGCATCCACTCAAACTCACCTACACACGTCTCTGCTGGGTCTGATGTGCCAACCTCTCTTCACATCCTGCTCACCGCCACACACACACACTCTCCCTCCATCCCTCTCTTTGTCTGTGTGCATCTGTGTGATGGACGGTTACAGTCTGGTCGTCAGGAGAGCGACACAGCGGACTGACATTTCCCATCTGTGTCCCTAAGCGTTGGACCTGCCCCCCCCCTTCCCCCCACCGCCCTACCTGTGGACGGTAACTTCACATCCTATCCCATTCAACCATGACACCAGGCTTTCTCTTCTCCCTCTCCCTCTTCCTCCTTCTCTCGCTCTGCCCTGAAAGCTTTGTCTCTTGTTTCTTTTGTCTTTGTGACCAACTCACGTCTGCACTGCAGTTTTCATTGATCTCATTCATTAGCTGGTAACAGACAGAAAGGCAGGTTGTGAAGTGCTGCTTAGAGTCTTCTGGACTCTGCTGGACTCCATCACTAAATGGCTGACTGGGTGGGAATTGTAAGGGTTATTCGCCATTGATAACCATCTGTATTACTTTTACATTTCTTGACTCCACGGTCTCACTAAGTGCTGGAGCCCTCCTGGCTAGGCTGCCAGGCCTGTTCTATGTTAACATGCTGATTACGCGAAGGAGCAGCAGACAAGTCTCATCTGAGAAACACATACCAGAGTCCCTTACTATACTGTATCCAGTCTCTAGACTTGGGTAAAAAAAGAAAGAAAGAAAAAAGACAACTGAAAATAGAGATCTTAAAGTCGGACGTGTCTCCTGACCTCCTCCACAGAAAGGATAGCGTCTTTTAAAACATTGAGAATACAATTGGCCAGGCCCAAGTTGATAAGGCATGAGTGTGTGAGACGGCTGCAGGGCCGTTTCCAGGCGTGAGTGGAATAAGTGGTTGCTTAGGGCCCCCAGGAACTCAGATGGGGTGTCAACCTACCATTGAGAGAGAGTTAGAACAGTAGAATACACCGGGGGAAATTTCCAAATGTGATTGTGCATCAACAGTTTTTCTCCTGTTATGTCAGTCACTTACAGTCACTCATTTATCCATGTTAGCTAACCGTTTTTAGATTGGTAGTTAGTCTAGCCAGCTGTCTAAACTTGCCCAGGAGCACTGACCTCCAGCGGGTCCCCATTGATTTTGTTAGTCATTCACACTCAGATATCATATTAACATGGCAGGAAATGTGCTTTTAAACTGCAAAAATGTCTCTCCACTTCATGGCAAAATGTGTAGAATTGCGGGAAATGAACATGAAGGTATATTTTGTCATCTCCGATGTCAAGTGTTGGCCACTAAAATGGTTTGCTGCGAGGTGCCCCCCTCCCCTCCAACCAAATCTCGCTTAGGGCCCCCAAAAGGCTAGACCTGGCCCTGGTGCACTGCAGCGAAGCAGATGAAGAGGAGACTTTGACTCTAGGCAGAGCTGGATGGCAGGATGAGGATCTGATGCAGAGCGACAGCTCCTCTGTCTGCAGGCCACGATACAAGCCCCTTTCGGAAAATTGACAACCGTAAAAGGTAGCAGGCATATCGCACTAATGAATGTGTGTGTGAGGTATGAGCGTGCTTGCGGGCCCATCTGTGTGTGTGTGTGTGTGTGTGTGCGCGCGCGCGTGGTCTGCATGCCCTTCAGAGCGTCAGGATATGGCGAGACACCAGTGTGTCACAGCGCTGTCTGGGGAAGACTTGGAGGTCACGGCTGGTTTTACATCCTCACAACAGACAGCAGCATTCTCCTTCTGCCACCTCCTCTCTCCCTCACATACCACACACGCCACTGGCTGCGTTACACTGAAGGAGAAGCAGAGAGAGAGAGAGAGAGAGAGAGAGAGAGAGAGAGAGAGAGAGAGAGAGAGAGAGAGAGAGAGAGAGAGAGAGAGAGAGAGAGAGAGAGAGAGAGGGAGACATTGAATTATATAGAGTATATTTAATTACACACAGTATAAGTCCGTGTATGACCTCAGTCTTACCCTCTCCCACCTTCAGCACTACCATCATCATCTTCATGGGTGTGTGGTTCGATAATAACTCAATTCCTGCTCTACTCACTGCCAAAACACTCCCACTGTGCCAAGAGGACTGTGTTGGTCTCCCATGCGCTACCATCTTCACAGCATTACCACTGTAACCTCACAGAATCAGTACCATAGCTGTCTGTTAAAAGCTAGATGGACGCTAATAAAATAGTTTTTCTGTCCGTCGTCTTCCCGACTTTCACTCCTCTACAGAGGGGCTGCCTGTAATGTTGTAACCACCAACATATTCAATAAATGAATGCATCCTTATCAGTACTAATCTAACAATGAATAATCCGTACAGTGTTTCCTGTGGATGTAGTCCTCTCTCTCTCTCTCTCTCTCTCTCTCTCTCGCTATTTCTCATAAGCTTTTGCCTTCCGTACTCTGAGATATTGTGTAAAGATGCCGAAATGTTGAAGCCCCTAGTGCCTGTGTTCTCCTGTTAGTGTTCATTCACTTCCAGGAGCTAGACATGCAGTAGAGTATCCTGCACGCTCAACACCAACAAAACAGTCCAAATCCGCCGGGTCGCAGGTAGATTTACACGTTCTAATCTTTTAGGCCGAGCCCCTGTGGTTTCCAGCTTCTTCTTCAACGCGTCTTGTGTGCGCTGGCTCTCACGCATTCTAGCATGACTGGCTCTAGACAGGAGGGTTTTGATGTGAGAGCTCCCGCTGTACCGCCTGCGCTTTGCCGTTTACTCAGCACATAATCGTGTTACGATAGCGCCATGCGTGACCATATGACCCAGTCACACGCCAGCAGCACCACGGCCAGTCTCTAATCCCATACGCTGTTCATACTGCACTGACACAGCAAACTGACAGTATCATGCACACACACACACACTCACACGGAAGTCTACGCACACACACACGCACACTCACTCTGGACAGATCTTCAGCAGCATTTGGGTGGGTTAAAGTATGCCTGTTCTATTAAGATGTTACATAGTCTGTATATGAATCAATATGTTTTATCTACTCGACGTACCGTGTTTTAAATGGATGTAAAATAAAACGTCTTT
The DNA here is from genome assembly GCF_023373465.1 of Oncorhynchus keta. Classification (NCBI taxonomy): domain Eukaryota; kingdom Metazoa; phylum Chordata; class Actinopteri; order Salmoniformes; family Salmonidae; genus Oncorhynchus; species Oncorhynchus keta. Next base: position 36,220,274 of record NC_068450.1, read on the forward strand.
ACCAGGGATATTACTGCAGACTTGTATTTCTCCAGTCGAATCACGTTTTGCATGCAATTTATGATGGGCTTTCAGGAAATTGCAGCGTATAGAATCTTATCACACTACACAGCACCTGGGTGAATGCATTTCTCCATGCAGTGGATTCCTCTCTTACTTCCCTACCGACATAAATATGCAAATAAAACTAATAAGAATGTCATAAACCAACATAGCAAGGTGTGGAGCTGACAGAATTTAAATGAGCCTGAAATGGAAGAAAAAAAAAGAAGTTTACATGTCGTCAATAACAAAGTATATGGACAGGAAGGTTATCAAATCGACAAATCACAAGACACTGTCATGCGTGCACACACACACACACACACACACACGCACACACATACACACACACATACACACGTGCACACACACACACACACACACACACACACACACACACACACACACACACACACACACACACACACACACACACACACACACACACACACACACACACACACACACACACACACACACACACACACACACACACACACACACACACACACACACACACACACACACATACAACTACTGTAACAGAAGCAGATGTTGCATAGAGCTAATCCCAGTGATACCAACAATACACGATAAACACTATTAAAATGAGCACCGAGGTTAAGCCATTGTGATACCCTGTTTTGAGCTTGCGATTCTTTTTCATAAATCTATATGGCATGGGTTTAATAGATTGCGAGAGGGAGAGGAGTAGAGAGACAGAGAGCGAGAGAGATACGGAAAGTTGTAGGAAGAGAGAGAGAGAGGGAGAGGAGTAGAGAGACAGAGAGCGAGAGAGATACGGAAAGTTGTAGGAAGAGAGAGAGAGAGGGAGAGGAGTAGAGAGACAGAGAGCGAGAGAGATACGGAAAGTTGAAGGAAGAGAGAGAGAGAGGGAGAGGAGTAGAGAGACAGAGAGAGAGAGAGAGAGAGAGAGAGAGAGAGAGAGAGAGAGAGAGAGAGAGAGAGACAGAGAGAGAGAGAGAGAGAGAGAGAGAGAGAGAGAGAGAGAGAGAGAGAGAGAGACAGAGAGAGAGACAGAGAGAGAGAGAGAGACGGACAGTTGAAGGTTGAGGTCTTCATACAGACAAAGCAGCTGTAAATCAGAAGTCACTCTTGTATGGATTAATATAACCTATCATCTGCATGGCCTGGGAAATAACAGGAGTCTTTTCATCTCTACTATAATCAGTACAGCCGTGTGTCTACAATTTAAAGTCAGTAGCTGGGAGTGATTCCAGTCTCAGAAGTGCTCCACTGTCAGTTTGGTTTAGTGTCAGAACCCCAGGGGAGAGACACCCAATTAACAGAAGGAACAGCAGAACAACAGCACCAGAAAAGAAAGGAAACTAAATGGGACGGTTAAAGTGAAATAATCAAAGTTGCATGATCGTGGCTCTCCTCTCAGCCTCCGGGGCCTCCTGCCAGCCTGCGGGGCCTCCTGCCAGCCTCCCTTTCCTCCGTCCCTGATTTTGACACACGTCAGTTACGCCTTAAATGATTTAACCAGCAGCATCACGCCTGGCAAGTATTTTCACAGTTATAAATGTGTAAATAGGCGTGTATGTTCGTTTTTGATTTGAATATCTTATTTGTGTCAAACATGATTACACTCGGTGCCAGCTACTTTTACCGTCACAAAAGATAGGGTTACATGCATCACAACATCATCTCTGATCTTCATGAATAAGCCACGATTTCTCTTATTCGTTTGTGAAGGGTTTATAGAGATCCCTTAACGGTAACGATGAAGAATGTTTTGATCAGGAAAGCTTCTGCAGAGTAACTAAAAAGTATTAAATGAATACCTGGATAATCCTGATAATCCTGCATAAACAGGCAGCAACGGTAACATCATCTTGAATATATAAGAGCCCTCTCACGTTATTGCCATTTGTGTTTTGTAGGAAAACGGGATGGCTAGATTCGTTGATTTAGACGTGGCATACTCAAAATAGATATATCCTTCGCTCTGTTCTGCAGTACTACATACAAATAAAGCTGCAGTGGACAAAATTGATCAATGTAAGTTCCGAGCAAACGTAACAAAACAAAGCAAAAATCAATGCCATCACTCTCAAAACTCCAAACCGCATTGATACATTTAAGTTCTGCGCAGACATAACAAAGCAAAAAAAAAATCAATGTCATCACTCTCAAAGATCCAAACTGCATCTCATTCTGGGGAACGCTCATTGTCTTCTCACATGATGTGATATTCATAACAGTTCTCTGCCTGGGTGTCCCATCCCCATGTTATGAGGCATGTATTGATCAGGAGAAGCTAAAGACTTAGAGTGCTGTGAAAAGTTTCCAAGCCACACTGTCGCTAATCTTCATTAGCTGCTAAAACCCTGTTAGCATTGATCTCTGAGCGCCCGTCCATCCCATCACTATGATCAATAATAATGAGATGTCAATCCCTACCATGCCAGTACGCCACCCCCTCCTTCTCCTTCCCGCACACTCTCTGAAGATCATTTCTCATATTGCTTTTCTTTCTCCTCCCTTGCGCTCCCGATAAGAAACACCACTAGACAGGAGAAGAACAAACAGAGATACACTATTTACAACTCCTCCATGAACCAATTGTCTATCAAATGCAACTCATTTTAACACAAACAATAAGCCTCTCAACAATAAGCCTCTTCGGGTTCGTGTACTGTTGTTAGCTTTATAGCTTTAGCTTTAACAATGACCTAGTACTCCTCCGCTGCCAATATGTGTGAGGCTGAGACAACATCCACTCCCTGCTTGTGCACTATTAGACAAAATCACAATCCAAAGGGAAACCCATCATCATCATCATCATCATCATCATCATCATCATCATCATCATCATCATCATCATCATCATCATCATCATCATCATCGTCATCATCATCAGCTTCCTGGGAACCCATGAAGAAAGCTCGGGATGCTGGGTCGTACGTGGGATTGAGGAGATAGCAGGTCTCTAGGCTACCTCCCAGCAGAAGGCTATGGTTTAAACTGCTAATGTCATTGGTCACTGTTACCGCGGGAGGGGGGTGGATTTACTCTCCCGGGGAGATCTAAGGACAATGTTCACGTGGGGCATTCGGAGAATGGGCTTTAAAATTAGATTGCGGTCACATGTCCAATTGCTGACGCACTATCATAGCGACTGTACAGAGCAATTCAAAGGGGTGGGAGGTGGGAAGGAAGGAAAAGGTAGGTTGAGAGAGGGATCCAATCGGTTACTTAGGGAGATGATATCGGTGGCGGTGGCGAGTGAGAGCTGTTTCCTTCTGCCCGTAGAAAGGGTTTCAAATGGACTTCTTCAGTCCATGACAGACACGGATGTGGAGTAGAAAGGGTTTAGTTTGGTCGTCAGACTCCCCTTTGTGAGCGTTAAGCCTGGTCACTGATTTTAGATTAAGCCACGGTTCAAATGCTATTTTCTGTTGATGCTCATGAAATACGTTGCTATCAAACCAACCAGTTACCATAGCGATAAGAGCACCCAGAGGAATAACTGTACTGGTATGTCTCTAACTGGTATGAAGCCTCCGTCAGTGACCATGGTTGCTGCTGCATGTTATCTGCATACGAAGAGTCTGTATCGATCAGGATGGGGATCAATAGGGCTATGATTATGCCTGTTGCCATTTGAGTGTTAATCACAAGTCCTTGAGCGAGTCATCGTGATACATACAGTAGCAACGATAAGTCTTCACACGTTACCACCTTGGTAGCTGGAAGATGAATTATCAAGTAGAGCCAGGCCGGACGACGATTACAGAAACACATTTCCTATGTGAGGGGGTGGTCATTTTTACCATAATATTGGGTGGTTACTGAACTTCAATCTTGGCATAGATGACACAGGAAAATTGGAATCTTTTGAAGGACAAATAATAATGACTATTCCATTCGCTCGATCGACCACACAATGTTAAAGATAATTGGTCCCTATTCAATGAAAAGATGTTTAAAAATAAATCGATAGCATTCTTTGAAATGTCCAAAAAGACCTCGCTACCAGAACTTTTGTCCTTGTTGGTATTACAAGGTTTGATGAAATCTAAATGAATAGATTAGGCTGTGGCGCCTTTGTCAGAACACATATTGGTATGGTTTAGAGTTATTTCTGTCTCTGTGATCTAGCTACAGTCATGTTTCGGTAAGGGTTACTCTTTGTGGATGCTCACTGAGCTAGAACAGAGCAGGTTAAAACATGTCTTTATTTGAGTTTACGTTTGATATTTTCTTCAGTTTTTGTCCTATCTCCCTTTGCTATGCAGGTCCCTCTCTCGTGTTCTCCATATACAGGTGAGAGCTAGATATGTGAATCAGTGTGCAGATTCTGGAAATGAATTCACATGTGGTGTACATCACAGGCTGCTGAGGGGGAGAACGGCTCATAATAATGGCTGGAATGGAGTAAATGGAAACCCTGTGTTTGATGAGTGTCGAAACCACTCCTTTTATTCTGTTCCAGCCGTTACTATGAGCTCGACCCTCCCCAATTAAGGTGCCACCAGCCACCTGTGATGTAAATGTGTCGCACTCGTACAGAGTAAATGCAAATGTGGAGCGAGCCGGTGTCAACGCAGATTAACTCTTCAATACGAGCTACAGTTTTTATCCTTAGCCCTGACCCTGTTTTTGTATTTGGGGACGAGAAAGTTTGAAAATCTAGATTGAATCAGAGAGACATTAATATGTGTACTGTTTCCAGTGTCCATGCTAATGTATGTCAATACACCTATGGTATGTTGACGTACAGTCTGGAATGATTGTGGCATAATGAAAGTAGTGATTTTGCTGCGGGTTTGGAGGAAGTCTAATCCTACCTGTTGTGTAAGAGTTGGCCTTTTCCGAGTGTCTGCTTAACCTTTCCTCTGTGCAGACGTATTGCATTGTGATCACATAGGACTCTAGTGGAAATACGCCAATGCTGTTGTGTGTCTAACTATGTACAGAAACAAACAAGAAATATCCCCCCACCTGAGAGTGAAGGAAAATAGAATGTATGTTTACTGAATTTTGGCAAATCATGTTGTGAAGCTCACTTTACTCTACGACTCATTAGACTTAACGATTGGCATAATCCGGTAATGATGAAGCGACGAGGAAGGGACCATCAGGGAGAATTAGCATCACTGTGTGCAGCACGCTAACGATCAGCAATGTCACCAGGATAGGAGATGTGATCAAAAAACAAACTCCTGAAGTCATTAATAGCACAATTGCCGTGTTCAGCCTCACCATCTGATCCATTCAACCAGGAAGTGAAAGCTATCATTTAAGGATGTCACCAAGCACAGGGGAGAGAGTCGTAATGAGAGGCTGATTGGACGTGACAACATGCTTACAAAGCACTGTCATCGAGCATGGATGTGATGCTTCTATCAGCGTGGCGAACGTGGCATGTCTTTGAGGGTGCCTGTCGTTACATCATTTGATTTTAATTTATTAAAAGGTTCTATTAATATGACAGTTTGAACATTCAGTCTGAGGATATTCATGTGATTTGAGTTTTGTTCAGAAAGCTGTAAATACTGTCTATTATTATTGTTTGTTTGTTGAACCTTTATCTTACTAGGCAAGTCAGTTAAGAACAAATTCTTATTTAGAATGATGGCCTAGGAACAGTGGGTTAACTGCCTTGCTCGGGGGCAGAAAGACAGATTTTTACCTTGTCAGCTCGGGGATTTGATCAAGCAACCTTCCGGCTACGGGCGCAACACTCTGACCATTAGGTTATCTGTCACCCCCCAATAGGCTACATGCTGCATATGGATAATTCTGATGTTTTTCTTATTTGTCATATCACATATCTCTGTATCATTGGCTTTAGTTACAGGTTAGGCTCAATGAGGCTGTACTGTAGGCCTCTTGTCTCAGACTCAATGAGGCTGTACTGTAGGCCTCTTGTCTCAGGCTCAATGAGACTGTACTGTAGGCCTCTTGTCTCGGGCTCAATGAGGGTGTACTGTAGGCCTCTTGTCTCAGGCTCAATGAGGCTGTACTGTAGGCCTCTTGTCTCAGGGTCAATGAGGCTGTACTGTAGGCTTCTTGTCTCAGGCTCAATGAGGCTGTACTGTAGGCCTCTTGTCTCAGGCTCAATGAGGCTGTACTGTAGGTCTCTTGTCTCAGACTCAATGAGGGTGTACTGTAGGCTTCTTGTCTCAGGCTCAATGAGGGTGTACTGTAGGCCTCTTGTCTCAGGCTCAATGAGGCTGTACTGTAGGCATCTTGTCTCGGGCTCAATGAGGGTGTACTGTAGGCCTCTTGTCTCAGGCTCAATGAGGCTGTACTGTAGGCCTCTTGTCTCGGGCTCAATGAGGGTGTACTGTAGGCCTCTTGTCTCAGGCTCAATGAGGCTGTACTGTAGGCCTCTTGTCTCAGGCTCAATGAGGCTGTACTGTAGGCTTCTTGTCTCAGGCTCAATGAGGCTGTACTGTAGGCCTCTTGTCTCAGGCTCAATGAGGCTGTACTGTAGGCCTCTTGTCTCAGGCTCAATGAGGGTGTACTGTAGGCCTCTTGTCTCAGGCTCAATGAGGCTGTACTGTAGGCTTCTTGTCTCAGGCTCAATTAGGCTGTACTGTAGGCCTCTTGTCTCAGGCTCAATGAGGCTGTACTGTAGGCCTCTTGTCTCAGGCTCAATGAGGCTGTACTGTAGGCCTCTTGTCTCAGGCTCAATGAGGCTGTACTGTAGGCCTCTTGTCTCGGGCTCAATGAGGGTGTACTGTAGGCCTCTTGTCTCAGACTCAATGAGGGTGTACTGTAGGCCTCTTGTCTCAGGGTCAATGAGGCTGTACTGTAGGCCTCTTGTCTCAGACTCAATGAGGATGTACTGTAGGCCTCTTGTCTCAGGCTCAATGAGGGTGTACTGTAGGCCTCTTGTCTCAGGGTCAATGAGGCTGTACTGTAGGCCTCTTGTCTCAGACTCAATGAGGATGTACTGTAGGCCTCTGGCAAACAGACTAATCAGGAGATATCAAAACACGCACTCAGCCACAAACAGCCTTCCAGACTTCCCACTCCTTCTGGACTTGAATGTGTGTCCGGTCCCTCCAAGCACATCACTCCTGTTTAGTCTTATAATTAAAGGCATACCCTTGATTCTCAGCTCACCGGGATCCCAAAAAACTTGAGGTGTGGAGGTGCACAGCCCAGACAAATTGGAGACTTGTCTAACAGTTTAACCCCACCCTACCCCCTCCTACCAACCTCCCAACTGTACTGTGGGAGCCAAACTGAGAGGAGGACTTGTTTGTGATCTGACTGTGTGAGTGTGTGTGTGTGTGTGTGTGAATGTGTATGTGTGTGTGTGTGTGTGTGTGTGTGTGTGTGTGTGTGTGTGTGTGTGTGTGTGTGTGTGTGTGTGTGTGTGTGTGTGTGTGTGTGTGTGTGTGTGTGTGTGTGTGTGTGTGTGTGTGTGTGTGTGTGTGTGTGTGTGTGTGTGTGTGTGTGTGTGTTATGCATTCATGCTATATCTCAGTGGTGAATCATATGTGCTTCAAATGTGCCATAGCCACACTGACTCCCTCACTGGGCTGTGGTGCTCGTTCCTGTTGTTGTTTCTTCTGCCAGAAGCCCTATAGCAGAGCAATGTGTACTTTAACTGATCAGACATTACGTGATATCCAGCAGAGACTGGGGTAACAGCCAGCCAGTTAATATAACCTGAAAGAGACAGTCTCTATAAGGGTCTCCACAGCCAGCCAGATAATATAGCCTGAAAGAGACAGTCTCTATAAGGGTCTCCACAGCCAGCCAGTTAATATAACCTGAAAGAGACAGTCTCTATAAGGGTCTCCACAGCCAGCCTGTTAATATAACCTGAAAGAGACAGTCTCTATAAGGGTCTCCACAGCCAGCCTGTTAATATAACCTGAAAGAGACAGTCTCTATAAGGGTCTCCACAGCCAGCCTGTTAATATAACCTGAAAGAGACAGTCTCTATAAGGGTCTCCACAGCCAGCCTGTTAATATAACCTGAAAGAGACAGTCTCTATAAGGGTCTCCACAGCCAGCCTGTTAATATAGCCTTCATTTAATAAGCCAGGAGTCAAAATAAGCAAAGTGGTGTAAAAAGAAGAGAACGTGGAAGAAGAAGAAGAAGGCTATGTTCTGTAGTTCCAGGCATGCATGGATAGCTATGTGTTGGAGAAAGGTTATATGACAAGACAACCACACAGCAATGCCTCACTGCCTTTACTCATTAACCTCAGACTGCTACTGCTGCAATTCTCCAGCCCCAAGTCTTTTTCTCCGCAGCTCTCCGCAACGCCACCATATGCAATTTATACGGCCAAAGAGCCTCCGCCCAGACTGGCCAGAGCCGCAGCAGCTGCTGTCTGACAACCCTGCTCTGTGAGATGAGTTTACTGTATCCTGTTTGACGACAACACAAAACGTTTGTTGTTATTGTTCTGGCCCAATTTCTCTCCCTGTTTCCTTTCTGTTAACTTCTTCTGTCCATCCATGGTGTGGCCAATTTTTGGAAGATTCAGCCAACAGACATCACGCAGGTTTGACGTGTGTTACCTTCTGTGTCCAGGTGTCTGTCTAGTTGGCTTCTGTATAGGGGGTGGACAGGAGAGGTGCCAGGGAGGTATGTCTTTGTTGGTGACAGGACGGCCGGGGCAGTGTGACAGTGACACACACACTGACAGTTGTCCCTTCGTCTCTCCGGTCTCAGAGCTCTCACCGGTCCGTCTGCTTAATGAGGTGAGGTGACATGTCTGGATCGGTCTGGCAGAAAGCCTGCCAATCTGAGGGCCAGGTTGAGGTGAAGTCCCATACATACTGATGTAGACAGATACCTGGCCTGTCAAAGTCATACCACTAAACCTCATGGAAACCACATCTGAGAAACATATCGCATGCTTTGGCTAACTCGTTTGTTAAGGATGGATGATTCTATTGACGTTGCTGGGTGTTTGGTTGGTACGGTTGTCACAAGGTGGAAAGTGACACACTGATTCTTCTGACCCATCGCTTTCTACTACATATATTAATACGATTAAATTATATCTTTACATTAAAAACCAAAGTCTATCAGAATTCCAGTCATTCCAATACATGTTATACCCCTTGATCTTCAAGAATAGGACTTGGAAATATGGAAGTATAGGTTAGCCAAATTGTTTTACTTGATCATGACCCCAAAACTAAAGACTTATTAGCCAGCCCTACTCTGTTGTTTATCATTTTGTTGTCATGGAGGACTGATTAGGTTCATTGATTTGAAAAACAAAATGCTGTGCTCATGGAATGGCATGCTTTGAGCACGACTGTAAAGTGTTATTTACATGTGATAAATTAATGCAATATGCTGCATTAGCTATGGGACCATTGTTTACCTTTTTGTTGGTAACACTTTTATATATTGATAATTATGCAGCTGTTTAAAGGGCAAAACCACAGATGAAACAATAACAAAATGGCTGCCCAGCCTCCGTTTTGGTAAAAAGCTGAGTAATGGGCCTGGAGAAATGTAACCTCTCTCAGATTAATAGAGTTATGGATGCAAGGACTGACCATCCATGACATCAACATTATAGTTTTAACCATGATATGAGAATATATAGTTTTAGTGTACATTTGCAATGTTTACAAACATTGGAGTAAAACAAGATTATATTTTGGGTTCTTATGGAGTGTGACAGTTGAACTGAGCTCACGAGGCATTTAAAAGTTATATTCTTCAAAAATCAATGGATAAACAGCACAATTCCAGGGTTTTTCTTTATTTTTACTATTTTCTACCATGTAGAATAATAGTGAAGACATCAAATCTATGAAATAACGCATACGGAATCATGTAGTAAACATAAAAGTGAAGAAACAAATCAAAAAATATTTTAGATTTCAGATTATTCAAAGTAAACACTGCTTGCCTTGATGACAGCTTTGAACACTCTTGGCATTCTCTCAACCAGCTTCATGAGGAATGATTTTCCAACTGTCTTGAATGAGTTCCCACATATGCTGAGCACTTGTTGGCTGCTTTTCCTTCACTCTGAGATCCAACTTATTCCAAACCATCTCAATTGGGTTGTGTAGGGCAGATAGTCTGATGCAGCACTCCATCACTCTCCTTCTTAGTAAAATAGCCCTTACACAGCCTGGAGGTGTGTTTTGGGTCATTGTCCTGTTGAAAAACAAATGATAGTCCCACTAAGCGCAAATCAGATGGGATGGCATAACGCTGCAGAATGCTGTGGTAGCCATGCTGGTTAAGTGTGCTTTGAATTCTAAATAAACCACTTACAGTGTCACCAGCGAAGCACCCCCACACCATTACTCCTCCTCTTCCATGCTTCATGGTGGGAACCACATCCGTTCCTCTACTATGCGTCTCATAAAAACACGGCGGTTGGAACCAAAAATCTCAAATTTGGACTCATCAGACCAAAGGACAGATTTCCACCGGTTTAATGTCCATTGCTTGTGTTTCTTGGCCCAAGCCAGTCTCTTCTTCTTATTGGTGTCCTTTATTAAAGGTGTCCTTTAAGTAAATGTTTCTTTGCAGAAATTTTACCACGAAGGCATGATTCACACTGTCTCCTCTGAACAGTTGATGTTGAGATGTGTCTGTTACTTGAACTCTGTGAAGTATTTATTTTGTCTGCAATTTCTAAGGCTGGTAACTCTAATGAACTTACCCTCTGCAGCAGAAGTAACTGTTTTTTCCTTTCCTGTGGCGGTCCAAACATGGATGTGGCAACTACAGATTGTCTCTTTAAGTCTATCAAATCTGTGCGAAATTGAACATGTGTCCAATAGGCCTATGACAAAAAAAAAATCATCAACATGGATTAGATTGAGCAATAAAAAAACAACACTTTTATTCCATAGGCTGGGATCCGCACTATGCAGCTGTTGCAAGAGTGCATTTTTCACTGTCTGTTCACTGGTTTCAAAAGCAATGAATAAACTTCTTGAATTCAACTATTTTTGGGCTCAAATCCACATTTATATTTGTAAACATAAACAGCCATCCACAACAACCACAACCCATAAAGCTCAAATAGCTAAATGAGAGAGCAGCAGTGTGATTCACATCAGTGTGCTATGTAGATGTCAATAATACGTGATATTTGTATCACCGTAGACTACACCACTGTTGTTATCCGTACCTCCAAGCGTTTAAACAAGTTGGACAGCAGTCGCATCATTGGAATACATAGCTTGGACTGTGGCCTACAAAACCCCAAATCCTGCTATTTTCCAGCGCTTCATCAAACCCATTTGGTGTGTCATCATAGTGGTCTCTGACTTGTGGACAGACTCCTTCGGGTGGCACTAACTTAAACTAGCACATTTTTTCAATGCTTAGTTGATTGTCATTGATAAAACAGAGAAGACTATATCGTAAATATCCTTTTTCTGAATTTAAAAGTGATCCTCGAAGTAATCATATCGTTTTTCAAAAGTATCTGTAATCTGATTACAATATTATCGCTAGTAACGTAATGGATTACAGTTTCCAACTTTTTTTTGCAATCCCGTACATGTAATGGATTACATGTAATCCGTTACTCCCCAACCCTGCAAGTACCAAATATACTGAAGACACATCATAACCTGTTCAGACAAGATAGCAAGAGTTGTTTGCACATACTGAAAAAGTACAATATAGGCTCTCTCATCCTAACATAAAATATCGCTTCGATTCCCCAGCAGTTTATTAACTTGTCACCGCTGGGGAATACTGATTTTAAGACTAATTTAGCTCCCTAAAGTCAAATAGTCTTTGCCCTTCCCTGTCAAATCCCCAATGGCAGTGGTGCTAGTCAAGTGCGTGTGCGTGTGCGTGTGTGTGTGTGTGTGTGTGTGTGTGTGTGTGTGTGTGTGTGTGTGTGTGTGTGTGTGTGTGTGTGTGTGTGTGTGTGTGTGTGTGTGTGTGTGTGTGTGTGTGTGTGTGCGTGTGTGTGTGTATGTGTGCATAAGCGTGTGTTTGTTTGTGAGTGTGTGTGTGTGCATAAGTGTTTGTTTGTGTGTTTGTATGTGTGTGTGTTTTTTGTGTGTGTGTGTGTGTGTGTGTGTGTGTGTGTGTGTGTGTGTGTGTGTGTGTGTGTGTGTGTGTGTGTGTGTGTGTGTGTGTGTGTGTGTGTGTGTGTGTGTGTGTGTGTGTGTGTGTGTGTGTGTGTGTGTGTGTGTGTGTGTGTGTGTGTGTGTGTGTGCGTGTGTGTGTGTATGTGTGCATAAGCGTGTGTTTGTTTGTGAGTGTGTGTGTGTGTGCATAAGTGTTTGTTTGTGTGTTTGTGTGTGTGTGTGTATGTGTGTGTGTGTGTGTGTGTGTGTGTGTGTGTGTGTGTGTGTGTGTGTGTGTGTGTGTGTGTGTGTGTGTGTGTGTGTGTGTGTGTGTGTGTGTGTGTGCGTGTGTGTGTATGCGTGCGTGCGTGTTAGTGTGTGTTTGGGCTAATATCATGGGATTGTCTCCACATGTATCACTAGCCACTTTAACTATGCCACTTTTTTTACATACTCATCTCATATGTATAGACTGCACTCAATACCATCTACTGTATCTTGCCTATTCCGCTCTTTACCATCACTCATTCATATATCTTTATGTACATATTCTTTATCCCCTTACACTTGTGTCTATAAGGTAGTAGTTTTGGAATTGTTAGCAAGATTACTTGTTGGTTATTACTGCATTGTCGGAACTAGAAGCACAAGCATTTCGCTACACTCGCATTAACATCTGCTAACCATGTGTATGTGACAAATACAATTTGATTTGATTTGATTTCCATGACTGTAGAAGACCATGGTGGATCTTAAGCTGAGACTGGGACCTGTCAACACTTCCTTGGCTGGGAGATCCATTTGTGAGAGAGAGAGGGAATATATAGGTAGGGGAAACCATTTAAATGGTTTGTATGGAGTGGAGTGAGAAAATGATCTATGACAATAATGGGTAAATCAAGCTCCCATTCATTCCAGGGAAAATAACACTAAATGTTGTGGATTCCACTGGTTTTAGAGCAGATATATATATATATTTTTTAAAAACTTTTATTTAACTATCCAAGTCAGTTAAGAACAAATTAACAGCAGTCGGTTAACTGCCTTGTTTCAGGGGCAGAACAACAGATTTTTACCTTGTCAGCTCAGGGATTCGATCTTGCAACATTTCAGTTATTAGTTCAACGCTCTAACCCCTAGGCTACCTGACAACCCCATATGAATATGAATACCTGCTATTGTTATGATATCATGTATGAGTGCCGATTGTGTTGTTATTTCAAACACTGGCAATTACAACACTCCTATCATCGGTTTCTGAAAGATAGAGCTAACGTTAATGGCATCATTATTCCAGCAAAAAGAATCATGACATTTGAATGTCATTCTTCACTATTGGCCTAGGCAGAGAGAAGTCTTACAGCACATGTGGTTGTACTCTCTCTCATCTCAGTCCAAAACATACAGGAAGAGATGAGGCTGTGGGCGAAACAGGAGGGAACCGAGGAGAGAGGAAACTCACAGAGAACAGACAGAAAGAAACAGATCTCAGAACTCAAAGTAGACATTTCTGAAGGAACAGAGTGGGAGGGTGTGGAAGTAGGAGTGTGTGTACATTTGTAATTGTCTGCACTGTGTGTTGTGTGTGTGTGTGTGTGTGTGTGTGTGTGTGTGTGTGTGTGTGTGTGTGTGTGTGTGTGTGTGTGTGTGTGTGCGTGCGTGCGTGCGTGCGTGCGTGTGTGCGTGCGTGTGTATGTGCGTGCGTGTGTGTGTGCTTGCCTGTGTGTGAGAGAAACAGAGATAGGGTTAGAGCTAAGCGAGGGCCTGTGATGAGATGAAAGTATTTTGACACTTCAGGGTGGAGGTCGAGTCTCAGCGCTACCACATCGTTAAACAGTCCGTCCACCACTCCATCCCTTTGCCTTCCGAGTGACGTCCAGCCAGGCTGCATTCACAGGGAAGTTTCATCTACAACTCTGTAAGCATGGCAGCTGTAGTGTTGGAGCTGTCTGATAGAGGGTTTGATCTGGGGATGGCTGGTGGGGGCAACAGTGTGATTTTGCAGGCCAGGCTGTCAATTAGGTTGGCTTGGAGTTAGACAGACACTAGGAGCGGAGGTGGAGGTGGAGGAAGACAGCATGGGAGAGGGGGAAGATATCTGAGATAAGAGATACATGAGAGAGAATGGAGCAGACTGCACATCTAGAGCGGTGTTTCCCAACCCTGGTCCTCCAGTACCCCCAACAGTAAACAGTTTCCTTGAAGCCCTGGACAAACACACCTCATTCAACTCCTCGAGGTCTTGATGATTAGTTGACAAGTTGAATCAGGTGTACTGTTGGGGGTACTCAAGGACCAGGGTTGGGGAAACTCACTGGTTAGAAAAAGAGCTGTGTTTATGTTCCTTACTGTTGTTTTCCTGTAACCGTGTGTCTTGTTCCCACTATCAGTCCTGAGACACAGGCAAACATTGACTTGACATTTATCTGACTATCATTTATCTGCATGTCCAGCCCTTATATTTAGCTTCACAATGAAGTGTTTTACCATTTTCTTTTCAGGACAACCAGGGCTACAAGTACGACACACAACTATTTGACATTGTATTGCATTCCAGACTTTTATTGACAATTGTTAACAACAACAAATAAGGTCTGCCAACGCAAAAACCTGATAAAAATGACATTTAAAATGAATGCTGTAAGTACATAAATTGTTTGCTCAGTGGGAAATGAATATCCAACTAGTCAGTGACAACTGTGGGATTTGGAGTTTGTGACAGCAACTATGTGAGGTTATTACAGTAGTATAGACACTATGTCCTGGGATTTCCTATGATCTTCTATGTAGAAGAACCCCTTAGCTTCTTAACGTCATTTGTAGCTTGTGAGGGACATAGAGGAAGACCATCCCCTCTATTGCATGCAAAGGAAAGTAAGCAAAAGGGCAGTGAAAACCTATTGAAGTCAATCCGAGGAGTCCAAATGAAACTGGTTTTACAAAACAGTCACATATCTGTGTAATTCTACCGAGGGGGATTTAAATAATGTGACTCTGTATTAAAACGGTCAGGACAACAGATCCCTCCTTTAATCAGGGTCGAGGCAAAACCTTTCACGGCCCTGTCGAGCCCACCTGATCCCTCCCTCTGTCTTCTGCTCCCGTCTCCCCTCGTTCCCTCTGTTCTCTACTGTTTACTCATCCCTTTGAAAAAGCCCTCCTTGTTAACTCCCAGACAAGTTAGAAAGCGGAGCTGTCTTGCTGTCTCGCCTCAGACTGCTTCCTGTTAGAACGGTGCATGCAGGGCTTCTGTTAGACAAACAGGCTTAAATTGGATTAACAAACGCCTTGCACCACCATAATAGCCATTTGTACCAGCGCTGGTGGCATTGTGCTCCTTATGCGCTGCTATCTTAATTGAAGGCCACCAGTGCTTGTAGATCCGAAGGATGCGTTTTGTATCTGCTTGACGTCGGATCCTGTGAATGAACTGAGAGGAGAATGAGAGAAATTGTTATTTTATAACCACAACAGATTAGAATAAGAAATCCAAATTCTCTATAAAGGCTAAACCGTCAAAAAAACGCATTGAGCTACTGTGAAATCCTTGCCCATCACTCAAGTCGAAAACAAGATTATCGACAGTGTGGGATTTCTTTCTTTTCGCCTTTCGCAGTCAATCTCGGTATGTCAATGACCCCCCCCCCCAGAAAAAACACGTACATATGTTATCAATAAAGTGCAATATTTGTCTGCTTTTGTTCATGTTTGTACACATTTAGTTGATTCACTCACGTCTTCTTTGACTTGTACTAGTTCCTTCCAAGGTCGGCCCTTATCTCCTGTAATATCCAGCATGTCGTCAAAACATGACGAGTGTTTGCGCACTCAAAAAGTTTCTGTTTTTCAACATACATTTTTGAAATGTTTTTATTTAATTTTTTACAGCAGGCAGGGGACCAGAAATGACAGACATTTTAGTGTGTTAGTAAGATGCAGTCAAAAAAAAAAATCCCAGACTACTGACATTCAAATATGAAAGGCACTTTCATGGATTTGCATTTCAAAGTGAGAATAAGTTTAGCGGGTGTGGGAGATCATAAACCCAAATGTGCTTAAGCTTCCATGTTAGAACTATGTGGTTGGTATTAAATGGTTGACAATGTGTCATTACTGTCATATAAGAATAGTAGGATGGAGGAGGATGAGCCCCCATAGCTTAGCAATTTTATTATATATTTCTTTATTTTACTATTCGTATCTATTAGACACCCTACCCTGGATGAAATACGTTTAACTCTGACAACAAGTTACTTCAAAGTCGCTTCTGTTTACTTACATTGTGTGTGCAGTATTTGTCTTTGTGGAGGTCAAAGTTAAACTGGCTAAGAAGAGCTGTGCGGATGGTTAGTGTTGATCACTGTTCACTGGTGGTTGATGCTGGTTGTTTTTTGCATGTTCGAGGGTAGTGCTGTGTTGTGTTGTCGTGTGGTGTGTAGTGCTGCTTGATGTTGTGCTGTGGTGTAGTGTGTTAGGTTTAGTGTTATTCGAGGTTCCAAACCCACTGAGTGGAGTGAGCCGGGAAGGGCGAGCGAGGGAAGGGAACAGCTGCCGAGGGGAGGAGAAAAAGTGGAAGAGAGAGGGAGCGTGGAGAGCAGTGGAGAGATGAGGGAGCTGACACATCTGGTTAAGGTAAAAAAAAAACCCATCTAATAATTAAAGATGTGAGGGAAAGAGAGAGAGAGAGAAAAATAAATCTGAAGTAAAGCTGAGATTTAAATAGAGCATGAAGTAAGACCACACGCTCTCTGGCTGAGGAGGGACTTGCTTTGCCTGTTGCGGGCGAATGGGGCCGTGATTGCATACTTTATGGCAGAAGCATGATGGGTAAGGATTAAAGATGGCTGCCCTGGGGGCATACAGCAATACCATTACTCTTGATGGATTCCTGCTCCTTCAAATATTCTCAGTAGATGTAGAGAGGCCACAAGGCATGGCTAATGCATGCCGTGATGGGTGGGGACGAGAGAGATAGGGATGATGTTACACAGACTTCAACACACAGCTCTCTACCTTTTTTTTTTTTTTTTTTTTCTCCCAGCAATAGAAGTTTTGAAAATATTTTTTATTCTTGACAAGATTGCAGCGCAGCATAACTTTGCAGAGATTTACAGCAGCTGAGAATTGGACGTTGTTTTCTATTTATTGAATATTGCAGTGTAATCTCTTGCCTGTCTGACAGAGATGGTCACTGTCTGAACAATGCCACTTGTTAAGAGCAATATTTTAGGTCAGAAATTGATTCTTTGATGTTTTATGTTCTGGACCAGACATGTTATTACAAAATGCTAAATAGAGATGTCAATAAACCTACAGACAAACCAAGATACCTGTTTGCATCCTCATTTCCATATCTTTGGTTGATTGGTTGATGCTAGACTAGTCTCAGAGCCAATGGAGAGTTTGAACTCGGGAAGCAGCTTTGGCGGAAAGGAGAGGCTACTAGTCTGACACAGCATACAGAACAAGCCAGAGCTAATTGTACTGCAGAGCCAACTCTCCGTCTGTTTCTGTATCAATTCCACTGCCAGAGTAATGAATGACTACTCTCTGAGCCGAGACAGACCCGGGCAACACTGTCTATCTGTCTGTCTGTGCCTGAAAATTTTGTTTATTTGAAATTGCTGTCACAATCGTTTAATCTGTTCCCCCAGAAAAAAAATAACCCAGCCCCTCTCTCCCACTCTGTCCCCCTCTCCCCCTCTCTCTCCTCTCTCCCCCACTCGCTCCTCTCTCTCTCCTCTCTCTCCCCCTCTCTCTCTCCTCTCTCTACCCCTCTCTCTCCACTCTCTTCCCCTCTCTCTCCTCTCTCCCCCACTCTCTCCTCTCTCTCTCCTCTCTCTCCCCCTCTCTCTCCACTCTCTCCTCTCTCTCTCTCTCCCCGTCTCTCTCCACTCTCTCCCCCTCTCTCTCCTCTCTCTCCTCTCTCTCCCCCTCTCTCTCCACTCTCTCCCCCTCTCTCTCCTCTCTTTCCCCCTCTCTCCCCCACTCTTTCCTCTCTCTCTCCTCTCTCTCCCCCTCTCTCTCCACTCTCTCCCACTCTCTCCTCTCTCTCTCCTCTCTCTCCCACTCTCTCTCCACTCTCTCCCCCTCTCCCTCCTCTCTCTCCCTCCTCTTTCTCCACCATCTCTCTCCTCTCTCTCTCCTCTCTCTCCCCCTCTCTCTCCACTCTCTACCCCTCTCCCTCCTCTCTTTCCCCCTCTCTCCTCTCTCCCCCACTCTCTCCCCCCTCTCTCTCCTCTCTCCCCCACTCTCTCCTCTCTCCCCCTCTCTCTCCCCTCTCTCTCCTCTCTCCCCCACTCTCTCCTCTCCCTCTCTCCTCTCTCTCCCCCTCTCTTTCCCCCCTCTCTCCTCTCTCCCCCACTCTCTCCCCCTCTCTCCCCTCTCTCTCCCACTCTCTCCTCTCTCCTCCACTCTCTCCCCTCTCTCTCCACTCTCTCCCCCTCTCTCTACTCTCTTTCCCCCTCTCTCCCCCACTCTTTCCTCTCTCTCTCCTCTCTCTCCCCTCTCTCTCCACTCTCTCCACTCTCTCCTCTCTCTCTCCTCTCTCTCCCACTCTCTCTCCACTCTCTCCCCCTCTCCCTCCTCTCTCTCCCTCCTCTTTCTCCACCATCTCTCTCCTCTCTCTCTCCTCTCTCTCCCCCTCTCTCTCCACTCTCTACCCCTCTCCCTCCTCTCTTTCCCCCTCTCTCCTCTCTCCCCCACTCTCTCCCCCTCTCTCCTCTCTCCCCCACTCTCTCTCTCCCCCACTCTCTCCCCTCTCTCTCCTCTCTCCCCCACTCTCTTTCCCCCTCTCTCCCTCTCTCCCCCACTCTCTCCCCCCTCTCTCTCCTCTCTCCCCCCTCTCTCCACTCTCTCCCCCTCTCACTCCTCTCTCCCACACTCTCTCCTCTCTCCCTCCCCTCTCTGCCCTCTCTCTCCACTCTTTCCCCCTCTCTCGCCACTCTCTCCCCCTCTCTCTCCTCTCTTCCCCCCCTCTCTCTCACCTCTCTCTCCCCTCTCTCTCCACGCTCTCCCCCTCTCCCTCCTCTCTTTCCCCCCTCTCTCTCCACCATCTCTCTCCCCTCTCTCTCCACCCTCTCTGAGCACTGTGTAGAAGGCTTATTTGTCTTTCTAGTGACACTAATTGGAAAATAGCTATGGGCATCCCCTGGGCTGCAACCTCCACAGCCCCTTGTTGATTAGTGGCAACTTAAGATAGTTGGGAAGGAGAGCAGTCACAATCAACATTTCTCCCGTCTGTCCGCGAGGGAATGTTTTCTTACGGCCACCCTTGACTATGGTGAATGTTGACAGTGGCAATTGTTGACTGCAAAACATATAAAGGGGAGGTAGGGTCGGTGACGATTGTTGCCAGTTTCTCATTAAGGGCTTAGTGACTTAACAAAGCAGGAAGTGCGTGCACTTGGAAGGTTATTTTCAGAGTTATTATGGAAATGTTGGAAATGGGCATGCCTAATTTATGATGGGGGGATGCGGCTTACTGCATGTAAATGTAGGGCGCATCGCATTCAAATGACCTCTCAAGAATATTATCTTAGCATACCGAAGAAAATAACAGCAATCTCAAATAGGAACAGTCAGAATTTCCTGAATTGGTTAGTTAAGACAGACAGCTCCAGTCTTCAGGGTCCCTCTGAGATTTTTTTTGAGAGATGTCTCATATGAGGATGTCAAACTTTTATGATTTGTTTCAAAACATTTTGTATTTCTGTGCTGTTTTTTTTGTGTGTGTGTGTTTTGGATGGCAAAGCTGAGATTTACATGTTCTTTTAGTCTTTTAAGTCTTTTTTTCCCCTCCCCATTTAGTCTGTCCCCAACATGCCTTGATATCTCATCTCTTTATTTAGATGGCTCTGTTTTCTGTTTCACCCTATGATCCATTCTTCATTCCTTTCTCCTCTCCTTTACTATCAGGTTTCTCCCCAAGTCTCCCTCTCGTCGTTCTCCCTGTCTCTTACCTTAAGGTTCTCCCTCGTTAGTGTGAAGAGGTAAATGAAATGCCTCTAATCAATATGCTCACAACATATTTAACTAATGAGATGTGCTGCTTTCGCCAGTGGGGAAGACGTTTGTAGGTCTCCGGCAGCTCATGGGGGGCTCCTGCATCTGAAACTGTTTTGACAGGGATTATGGATTTACTGTACGAGAGAGAACACAGGCCACACAAATTAATAGAGAGCTCAATATTCAATTATTGTACAGAGATTGCTTATATGTTCAGTTATAGGAGAGACTTATGGAATGTTTTTCCAAACATACACTGAGTCTACAAAACATTAAGAACACCTGCTCTTTCCATGACATCGACTGACCAGGTGAATCCAGGTGAAAGCTATGATCCCTTATTGATGGTACTTGTTAAATCCACCTCAATCAGTGGAGCTGAAGGGAGGAGACAGGTTAAAATTAAAGAAGGATATTTAAGCCTTGAGACAATTGTTACATGGATTGTGTAACTGAGCCATTCAGAGGGTGAATGGGCAAGTCAAAATATGTACTGTATGTGCCTTTGAACGGGGTGTGGTGGTAGGTACCAGTTTGAGTGTCTCAAAAACTGCAATGCTGCTGGGTTTTTCACACTCAGTAGTTTCCTCTCTCCCCCACTCTCTCCTCTCTCTCTCCTTTCTCTCCTACTATCTCTCCTCTCTCTCTCCTCTTTCTCCCCCCTCTCTCCACTCTCTCCTCTCTCTCTCCCTCTCTCTCCACTCTCTCCTCTCTCTCTCCCTCTCTCCCCCACTCTCTCCTCTCTCTCTCCTCTCTCTCCTACTATCTCTCCTCTCTCTCTCCTCTCTCTCCACCCCTCTCTCTCCACTCTCTCCTCTCTCTCTCCCTCTCTCTCCACTCTCTCCTCTCTCTCTCCTCTCTCCCCCACTCTCTCCTCTCTCTCTCCCTCTCTCTCCACTCTCTCCCTCTCTCTCTCCTCTCTCTCCCCCTCTCCACTCTCCTCTCTCTCTCTCTCTCTCTCTCGCCCTCTCTCTCCACTCTCTCCCCTCTCTCTCTCCACTCTCTCCACTCTCTCTCCTCTCTCTCCCCTCTCTCTCTCTCCACTCTCTCCTCTCTCCCCCTCTCTCCTCTCTCTCTCCTCTCTCTCCACTCTCTCCTCTCTCTCTCCCTCTCTCTCCACTCTCTCCCCCTCTCTCCCCCTCTCTCTCCTCCTCTCTCCCCCTCTCTCTCCTCTTTTCCCCACTCTCTCCTCTCTCCACTCTCTCTCCCCTCTCTCTCCTCTCTCCCCTCTCTCTCCCCCTCCCCCTCCTCTCTTTCCCCCTCTCTCTCCTCCACTCGCTCCTCTCTCTCTCTCCTCTCTCTCCCGCTCTCTCCACTCTCTCCTCTCTCTCCTCTCTCTCCCCCTCTCTCTCCACTCTCTCCTCTCTCTCTCCACTCTCTCCCCCTCTCTCCCCCTCTCTCTCCTCTCTCCCCCACTCTCTCCTCTCTCTCCCCCTCTCTCTCCTCTCTTTCCCCCCTCTCTATCAAGAATGGTCCACCGTCCAAAAGACATCCAGCCAATTTGACACAACTGTGGGAAGCATTGCAGTCAACATGAGCCAGCATCCATGTGGGGGGGTGCAACTCGATATTAGGAAGGTGGTTTTAATGTTTTGAACACCCAGTGTATGTATTTATGAAGATGGTGGATTCATTATTGGTGCATGGTGGACATAAGATATTGCGTTCATATATTGTTTTCTTGTAACTAAATGTAATGACATTAACAATCTGAGAATTTTCCCGATTTGTGCGGTATGTTTTTATATAGGATATCATTGAGTCTGTACTGTGGAGATGGAGGTCAATAAACTCTAGGAAATGAGTCTGTCTGGCATTTCGTTGTTGTTTGTTTTATATTCATATGCTTCATTACTCTACTGGACGTTTATGTTCATGTTTGGATTCCTTAATGGATCAGAAAAGGCTTTTTAATGTGCCTGCGCATGGATGACTTCAACCATTGCCACACGAAGCACATTTGTCCTCACTACTACAGAAACACAATTGAAGAGACAATGCTTTTCCGTTTTGATGAGGTTAAAATTCTTGCCAACACTTGATTTGTTCTACACTCTTATAGAACCAAAATGGGTTCTAGAAATGCTTCATATATGGCACTCAAGGGTTCTATATGGAGCAAATGAATGGCTCAGTGAAGAAGAAGCCTTGGAGCCGGTTGCACCAGTTTACTCTTACATGCTAGGTCGGTTGTAGTTAAATCCAACTTTGGGATCAGAACGTATGTCTGTTGCACCAACCAAAAATAAGACTAGTCATAGCTAAATCCGACATACGCAATGTGCATTCATGAGATGTTATGCTTCATGTCGTATGGTTGATAGGCAGCACCCGTTACTAAGCTGTTACTATCCTCGTTGCAGTAAACTTTGCAAGGAATGTCACTTCACAAAGCTCACCACTATGCATGCAGGTTTTCTCAAAACCCGGATGGGTCCATAAATAATACCTGTGAGAATGAATTTCACTGAATGACGGCAATATTGTAATAAAGTAGGCTAATGTATCAAATTGTGGCTAACTGAAACTCCCATAGTCATCCAACCATTTTAAATAATTTAAAGCATTAGCTGCGTATGGTCGACTATAATTTCAGCACAGTTTTGATGGTTTCTACTAGATAGCACAGCCACAAATTCAAAATTGGCTATATTGGGTTAGGCATCAGGTTAGCAGTGTGGTTAAGCTTAGGGTTAGGGTTTAAGAAGATAAATTGTAAAAATAGTCATGGATTATTACTTTGAGGCTGTTGTACCTACTGATGAGCCATTTTGATTGGGGCAGCTCCATTGCCCTGCTTTAAGACAAGCGTGGGGACCCTGAATCTCCTTTTGGATGTTTGGTTACAATTAGGATATAATATTTAGCTAAATTGAGGTGAGTGACGATAATCTTTAGTCTAGTTTGGTCATCTACAGTGCATTCGGAAAGTATTCAGACCCTTTCCCCTTTTACACATGTTGTTACTTTCCAGACTTATTGTCACACCCTGATGTGTTTCAACTGTGCTTGTGCTTGTCTCCACCCCCCCTCCAGGTGTTGCCCATCTTCCCCTATTATCCCCAAGGCATTTATACCTGTGTTCTCTGTTTGTCTGTTGCCAGTTCGTCTTGTCTTGTCAGGTCTTACCAGTGTGCTTTCCAGTCTTCCTTTTTCTCAAGTTCTATTTCCTAGTTTTCCCGTTTCTGACTATTCTGCCTACCCTGACCAGAGCCTGCCTGCCGCCCTGTACCTGTCTGACTCTGACCTGATCATGAACCCCTGTCTGTCCTCGACCTGCCCTTTGACTGCCCTGTGTTTACGATAAATCATCTGAGAACTGCCTCCTGTGTCTGCATCTGGGTCTTATCCTGAGTAGTGATACTTATTCTAAAATTGATTTAAAAAAATGAATTCCCCTCATCAAATCTTCACACAATACCTGTCACGCCCTGACTGTAGAGAGCGTTTTATGTCTCTACTTTGGTTTGGTCAGGATGTGATTTGGGTGGGCAGTCTATGTTCTATCTTCTATGATTTTCTATTTCTATGTGTTTGGCCGGGTGTGGTTCTCAATCAGAGGCAGCTGTCTATCGTTGTCTCTGATTGAGAACCATACTTAGGTAGCCTTTTCCCACCTGTGTTTTGTGGGTAATTATTATTCCTTGTGTGTTTGTGTGCACCTCGGTTGCGTCACGGTCTTTGCTGTTTACCTGTTTACCTGTTTGTTTTTTGGTTGTTTCGGTTTCACTTTCATTAAAAGATGTGGAACTACATGCACGCTGCGCCTTGGTCGATTTATGACATGGAGTTTGAGGATAGCGAGCGTGACAATACCACATAATGACAATGGGGACAACAGGTTTTTAGACGTTTGCAAATTTATAATTTGAAATGAAAAACAGAAATACCTTATTTTCATAAACATTAAGACCCTTTGCTATGAGACTAGAAATTGAGCTCAGGTACAGTGGTTCATCCTTAAAAAAACTGCTGGGTTTCCATTAGGATGGAATGGAAAACATGGCGCTGTACAAAGTGGCAGTAGGCTACAGTACTGTATTTAGCTAAAGAATCCCTGTGTTGTGCGGGCACGCAGGAGCCTGGTATTCGATTCCCCAATGGGGAGGAAGGAGTAGGTTGTTCTTGTAAATAAGAATTTGTTCTTAACTGACTTGCCTAGTTAAATAAAGGTTACACTAAGAGCATAACATTTCTACACCCTAATTGTGTAATTGTAGTCTAACCAATACCCAAACGGAGATTCAGGGAAAGTAAATATCTCATTGATTTATCAAGACCAGTCCCCATGCTTGTCTCAGAGCAGTGTGAAACAGTGCTCAAATATTTGTAGGCTATTGATTCTAACTTCAATGTGCTCTTTAAATATAAATAACACCTACACCACTTTTAACCGCATATTACTCAACACTAGTGAGACTCATGTCGCCTACAGTATGATGTGACACTCCGCCAATAATTACATATAGAGGATTCTAAATGTAAACCAAAATCTGACTGATGTGTCTCATGGTGACGGATGGCACGGGCATCGAACCTGCATCTGTAGCAACGCATTTTGCCCTGCGCCCCATCCACAAAGTATTAAAATACAGGCTATTATAATGGGCTATTATAATACTGTACATGGTGTCCAGGTCAGTATTTTGATCCAAAGCCATGAATGAGTGAGTCACTCAGCTTTATGTAGGTGCCGATATTTTGGAGGTTATTTTGTAAAAAAAACTCGTAAGTGAGCGATTGTAATCTGAATAAAGGCTAAAATAATATTTGTAATGGCCAATTGTGTTTTTAGAGGGAGAGAAATGCTGGGCCAATTGTGCGCTGCCCTATGTGACTCACAATCACATTCAGATGTAATAAATAATAAAAAATAATAATAATACTTTTTGTTGTATATTATTTGTTTTGTCTTTTCTGGTGAATTAAACTGAAATTGCAACCAATCACGGCCGGTTGTGATACAGCCAAGCTAACTAAGAAATACATTTGACAATTCAATTCTCCCCCTAGCCTCCTTCTAGGAGTCTATTGTCCAGCTACATACTAATGGCCATATTGGTGCTGTACAATGTGACCGTGTGTTTGAAAGAGTTTTTTTTAGTATGCAACAATTTATTTGCCTTCATTAGACAACTTTGTTGCAATATTTCTGTAATTCAGTGATATTTATGCCTGTAGGTATTTAACCAATTAAACATCTACATTTTGAAAGTATTTTTATCATTAATTTATTAATGAAAGCATAAAGATAATGATGAAGAAATACAGTTCTGTATATGCTTTTACATTTGGATAATAAAGCATTTAAAGCATTTTGAAGATATAAGCCACCTGCATTTGTTTATTAGGCTATAGTAGAACAACATAATGGTCCGGACAGCCCTTGCTGTGCCTGGTGAGGAGTTGGTCAAGTTCTGTTGTCATAAGAGGAATGGAAATGTCAGGGTGAACCGACGACCTGATGAACCCGCCAGGTTTGTTGACTCTGCCTGTCGGAGGTGGAGTTCCAGAGCTCACAGGTGTGCCTGGCATGGATCATGACTCCATCTCGTTCCTCGCCCTCTTCAACATGTCAATCTCCACCTGACTCTCCGCCAATGCCGCCTGGCTCTGGACCAATGCATCAGCTGTCGCCAGTATCTCTGGCCTCAGATAATGTTTCTCTTTCTGCTGGTCTGCCTTCAATGACTCGATCTCGGTCTTCAAAGTTTGAATCTGATCCATGTGCACCTTCCTCAGATGAGCAGAAAGGTACCGCCCTGAGCCCCATCGATTACAGTGGCCTATGATAGAAACGGTAGATCAGTTAAGAATTAAAAGTGACTCCAACAGACAAATGCTGCGAACACATTTAGCAAAACTAATCACTTTCTTGGCAACCATAAGTTTTTTTCGGTGTGGCCCGTTGTCCAGCCCTTTGTCCACTGATCTCCACGGATGGTTGTCAGCATGGTTGTAAGCTCTGCAAAAACACACTCATGTTTTTTAGTACACAATAAAAATAGTACACAATTATTGTTTTATTTAACCTTGATTTAATTAGCAATTTTATTACACAGTATGCTTACACATTGATAGGCAATATATATATATTTTTTAAATGCACTGAAACCAAAATATTTTTAGTTTTGGTGATCCTTTCAGCTCCGGCTCATTATGAAGTCCTCTCGTTGTTATGGTTCTAACCCTAGAACGGGTAGCACCATAGAAAGAAGCTGGCTTGATGAAAACTATGTCCATTTCGTCTGTTCTCTTTGGTCGCGATGTCATTAAAGAAAAATATAAACGGATTGTTTTTGAATGGTAACTGAAGGATGGAGTATGGGGCAGGATGGGGATTACTGGAAAGGTGTCTATTGTCCTGCTAATTGGGCTACAAGTTTTTGAAAACCTGTTTTCAAAATGCCACCAGCTGTCCATCACTTCTGTAAGGGAATACCCCTGTATTGGACAAAAATGAATGGCAAGTCATTGGCATCGGACAAACCATATACACATTGGCCAATACCACCCAATTCGGCGTTGATTCATCCAAAGTGTATTGCAAATGCCATATGGCAATTGCCAGTTGTAACACTTTAAAAATTCAACAGGGGGCAAATGCGCTCCACGGGGTTTTTCATATTGGATATGTAACCCAAATTAATGTCCAAAAGTAAAATTTTGAAAAAATGAAATTTTTTCAAAAACTTATCACCCCTTAAAAAGTGCTTTCTGGACCGTTTTTCGAAATTCTTTCGATTTTTTTGTCAATTACACATGTGTAAGAACTGTATGAATATACTTTTGTCCAATTTTATTATCATAATTTTTTTAATTTTTTTTTATATGCGCATAAGGAATATGTTTTGTCCAATTCCAATATGATTTCATAGGAAGTCAAAAGTCAAAAGTCAAAAATGTCAAAATTTTGTAAAAACTTCACACACCCATAAAAAGTGCTTTCTGGACCGTTTTTCGAAATTCTTTCGATTTTTTGTCAATTACACATGTGTAAGAACTGTATGAATATACTTTTGTCCAATTTTATTATCATAATTTTTTTTTTTTTTTTACATGCGCATAAGGAATATGTTTTGTCCAATTCCAATATGATTTCATAGGAAGTCAAAGTCAAAAGTCAAAAATGTCAAAATTTTGTAAAAAACTTCACACACCCTTAAAAAGTGCTTTCTGGACCGTTTTTTGAAATTCTTTCAATTTTTTGGTCAATTACACATGTGTAAGAACTGTATGAATATACTTTTGTCCAATTTTATTATCATATTTTTTTATATATTTTTTTAATTGTGCATAAGGATTTTTTTGTGGGCCAAATGACGTAAGAAATTTGACATGCTCAAAAATCCTGCAGAAATGCAAAATTGACTGGCCTGATGAACTCGGGATGGCCGGGCAGTGATAGTTGTTCCTTTCCATCACTCGTTGTGTTGACTTCATCATGTCCATTTTGTGATGTTTTTCACTATATAATCATATTGCAAGTGCACGTGCATTTGCAATATGTTTCAATGTGCATTTACCATATGAAATTTGACCTTGCTCAAAAATGCAAAATTGACTGGTCTGATGAACACAGGATGGCCGAGCAGTGATAGTTGTACATTTCCTCACTCGTTGTGTTGATTTCATCATCTCCGTTAGGTGATGTTGTTTCACTATAGAATCATATTGTAAGTGCACGTGCATTTGCAATATGTTTCAATGTGCATTTACCATATGAAATTTGACCTTGCTCAAAAATGCAAAATTGACTGGTCTGATGAACACAGGATGGCCGAGCAGTGAGAGTTGTACCTTTCCATCACTCGTTGTGTTGATTTCATCATGTCCATTTGTTTATGTTTTCTCACTTTTGCAAAGTCACTGTGCATTTGCAATATGGTTCAATGGGCAGGTACCATCACGAATTTGTCATGCTATAAAAATCCTGCAGGAATGTGAAATTGACTGGCCTGATGAACACAGGATGGCCTGGCAGTGATAGTTGTTCCTTTCCATCACTCGTTGTGTTGATTTCATCATGTCCATTAGGTGATGTTTTTTCACTATAGAATCATATTGCAAATGCACGTGCATTGTTGTGCAACTGGTAACCCAAAAATAAAAATATGGTTGTAAATGCATTTACCGGGACGCCTATTGTCCATGCCCGCTATGGGAGTACCCTACTACGGCCCTCTATCTATGGAGTCCGTCCTGAGTGCTTTATGGACTGTTTAAAATATTCTGATGGATACGCATGTTGTGCAACTGGTGATTGAAAATAGGCACCTGGTAACCCCCCAAAAAATATGCTTGTAAATGCATTTACCGGTCATTCTGATATTAATGCTCGCTATGGGAACACAGGATGGCCTGGCAGTGATAGTTGTTCCTTTCCATCACTCGTTGTGTTGATTTCATCATGTCCATTAGGTGATGTTTTTACACTATAGAATCATATTGCAAGTGCGCGCGCATTTGCAATATGTTTCAATGTGCATTTACCATATGAAATTTGACATGCTCAAAAATGCAAAATTGACTGGTCTGATGGACACAGGATGGCCGAGCAGTGATAGTTGTACATTTCCATCACTCGTTGTGTTGATTTCATCATGTCCATTAGGTGATGTTTTTTCACTATAGAATCATATTGCAATGCACGTGCATTGTTGTGCAACTGGTAACCCAAAATAAAAATATGGTTGTAAATGCATTTACCGGTCATTCTGATATTAATGCTCGCTATGGGAACACAGGATGGCCGGGCAGTGATAGTTGTACATTTCCATCACTCGTTGTGTTGATTTCATCATGTCCATTAGGTGATGTTTTTTACACTATAGAATCATATTGCAAGTGCGCGCGCATTTGCAATATGTTTCAATGTGCATTTACCATATGAAATTTGACATGCTCAAAAATGCAAAATTGACTGGTCTGATGGACACAGGATGGCCGAGCAGTGATAGTTGTACATTTCCATCACTCGTTGTGTTGATTTCATCATGTCCATTAGGTGATGTTTTTCACTATAGAATCATATTGCAAATGCACATTGTTGTGCAACTGGTAACCCAAAAATAAAAATATGGTTGTAAATGCATTTACCGGTCATTCTGATATTAATGCTCGCTATGGGAACACAGGATGGCCGGGCAGTGATAGTTGTACATTTCCATCACTCGTTGTGTTGATTTCATCATGTCCATTAGGTGATGTTTTTACACTATAGAATCATATTGCAAGTGCGCGCGCATTTGCAATATGTTTCAATGTGCATTTACATATGAAATTTGACATGCTCAAAAATGCAAAATTGACTGGTCTGATGGACACAGGATGGCCGAGCAGTGATAGTTGTACATTTCCATCACTCGTTGTGTTGATTTCATCATGTCCATTAGGTGATGTTTTTTCACTATAGAATCATATTGCAAATGCACGTGCATTGTTGTGCAACTGGTAACCCAAAAAATAAAAATATGGTTGTAAATGCATTTACCGGTCATTCTGATATTAATGCTCGCTATGGGAACACAGGATGGCCGGGCAGTGATAGTTGTACATTTCCATCACTGCTGTGTTGATTTCATCATGTCCATTAGGTGATGTTTTTACACTATAGAATCATATTGCAAGTGCGCGCGCATTTGCAATATGTTTCAATGTGCATTTACCATATGAAATTTGACATGCTCAAAAATGCAAAATTGACTGGTCTGATGGACACAGGATGGCCGAGCAGTGATAGTTGTACATTTCCATCACTCGTTGTGTTGATTTCATCATGTCCATTAGGTGATGTTTTTTCACTATAGAATCATATTGCAAATGCACGTGCATTGTTGTGCAACTGGTAACCCAAAAATAAAAATATGGTTGTAAATGCATTTACCGGTCATTCTGATATTAATGCTCGCTATGGGAACACAGGATGGCCGGGCAGTGATAGTTGTACATTTCCATCACTCGTTGTGTTGATTTCATCATGTCCATTAGGTGATGTTTTTACACTATAGAATCATATTGCAAGTGCGCGCGCATTTGCAATATGTTTCAATGTGCATTTACCATATGAAATTTGACATGCTCAAAAATGCAAAATTGACTGGTCTGATGGACACAGGATGGCCGAGCAGTGATAGTTGTACATTTCCATCACTCGTTGTGTTGATTTCATCATGTCCATTAGGTGATGTTTTTCACTATAGAATCATATTGCAAATGCACGTGCATTGTTGTGCAACTGGTAACCCAAAAATAAAAATATGGTTGTAAATGCATTTACCGGTCATTCTGATATTAATGCTCGCTATGGGAACACAGGATGGCCGGGCAGTGATAGTTGTACATTTCCATCACTCGTTGTGTTGATTTCATCATGTCCATTAGGTGATGTTTTTACACTATAGAATCATATTGCAAGTGCGCGCGCATTTGCAATATGTTTCAATGTGCATTTACCATATGAAATTTGACATGCTCAAAAATGCAAAATTGACTGGTCTGATGGACACAGGATGGCCGAGCAGTGATAGTTGTACATTTCCATCACTCGTTGTGTTGATTTCACCATGTCCATTAGGTGATGTTTTTTCACTATAGAATCATATTGCAAATGCACGTGCATTGTTGTGCAACTGGTAACCCAAAAATAAAAATATGCTTGTAAATGCATTTACCGGTCATTCTGATATTAATGCTCGCTATGGGAACACAGGATGGCCGGGCAGTGATAGTTGTACATTTCCATCACTCGTTGTGTTGATTTCATCATGTCCATTAGGTGATGTTTTTACACTATAGAATCATATTGCAAGTGCGCGCGCATTTGCAATATGTTTCAATGTGCATTTACCATATGAAATTTGACATGCTCAAAAATGCAAAATTGACTGGTCTGATGGACACAGGATGGCCGAGCAGTGATAGTTGTACATTTCCATCACTCGTTGTGTTGATTTCATCATGTCCATTAGGTGATGTTTTTCACTATAGAATCATATTGCAAATGCACGTGCATTGTTGTGCAACTGGTAACCCAAAAAATAAAAATATGGTTGTAAATGCATTTACCGGTCATTCTGATATTAATGCTCGCTATGGGAACACAGGATGGCCGGGCAGTGATAGTTGTACATTTCCATCACTGCTGTGTTGATTTCATCATGTCCATTAGGTGATGTTTTTACTATAGAATCATATTGCAAGTGCGCGCGCATTTGCAATATGTTTCAATGTGCATTTACCATATGAAATTTGACATGCTCAAAAATGCAAAATTGACTGGTCTGATGGACACAGGATGGCCGAGCAGTGATAGTTGTACATTTCCATCACTCGTTGTGTTGATTTCATCATGTCCATTAGGTGATGTTTTTTCACTATAGAATCATATTGCAAATGCACGTGCATTGTTGTGCAAACTGGTAACCCAAAATAAAAATATGGTTGTAAATGCATTTATGGGTCATTCTGATATTAATGCTCGCTATGGGAACACAGGATGGCCGGGCAGTGATAGTTGTACATTTCCATCACTCGTTGTGTTGATTTCATCATGTCCATTAGGTGATGTTTTTACACTATAGAATCATATTGCAAGTGCGCGCATTTGCAATATGTTTCAATGTGCATTTACCATATGAAATTTGACATGCTCAAAAATGCAAAATTGACTGGTCTGATGGACACAGGATGGCCGAGCAGTGATAGTTGTACATTTCCATCACTCGTTGTGTTGATTTCATCATGTCCATTAGGTGATGTTTTTTCACTATAGAATCATATTGCAAATGCACGTGCATTGTTGTGCAACTGGTAACCCAAAAAATAAAAATATGGTTGTAAATGCATTTACCGGTCATTCTGATATTAATGGCTATGGGAACACAGGATGGCCGGGCAGTGATAGTTGTACATTTCCATCACTCGTTGTGTTGATTTCATCATGTCCATTAGGTGATGTTTTTACACTATAGAATCATATTGCAAGTGCGCGCATTTGCAATATGTTTCAATGTGCATTTACCATATGAAATTTGACATGCTCAAAAATGCAAAATTGACTGGTCTGATGGACACAGGATGGCCGAGCAGTGATAGTTGTACATTTCATCACCGTTGTGTTGATTTCATCATGTCCATTAGGTGATGTTTTTTCACTATAGAATCATATTGCAAATGCACGTGCATTGTTGTGCAACTGGTAACCCAAAAATAAAAATATGGTTGTAAATGCATTTACCGGTCATTCTGATATTAATGCTCGCTATGGGAACACAGGATGGCCGGGCAGTGATAGTTGTACATTTCCATCACTCGTTGTGTTGATTTCATCATGTCCATTAGGTGATGTTTTTTTACACTATAGAATCATATTGCAAGTGCGCGCGCATTTGCAATATGTTTCAATGTGCATTTACCATATGAAATTTGACATGCTCAAAATGCAAAATTGACTGGTCTGATGGACACAGGATGGCCGAGCAGTGATAGTTGTACATTTCCATCACTGTTGTGTTGATTTCACCATGTCCATTAGGTGATGTTTTTTCACTATAGAATCATATTGCAAATGCACGTGCATTGTTGTGCAACTGGTAACCCAAAAATAAAAATATGCTTGTAAATGCATTTACCGGTCATTCTGATATTAATGCTCGCTATGGGAACACAGGATGGCCGGGCAGTGATAGTTGTACATTTCCATCACTCGTGTTGATTTCATCATGTCCATTAGGTGATGTTTTTACACTATAGAATCATATTGCAAGTGCGCGCATTTGCAATATGTTTCAATGTGCATTTACCATATGAAATTTGACATGCTCAAAAATGCAAAATTGACTGGTCTGATGGACACAGGATGGCCGAGCAGTGATAGTTGTACATTTCCATCAGTTGTGTTGATTTCATCATGTCCATTTGTTTATGTTTTCTCACTTTTGCAAAGTCACTGTGCATTTGCAATGTGGTTCAATGGGCAGGTACCATCACGAATTTGTCATGCTATAAAATCCTGCAGGAATGTGAAATTGACTGGCCCGATGAACTCGGGATAGCTGGGCAGTGATTCTGGTTCATCTCCATGGCTCGTTAGGGTTGATTTCAGAATGTCACTTTTGGTGATGGTCCTCTCCGTTTAAACATATTGCTAATGTACAAAAGTCAACTAGCAAGTCAGTGTCCATCAGTCAATTAGATGTCATTCTGACACCAAACTGATACCAATTGACACCAAACCCACTTTTTCCAACTCATTTAGAAGCCAACTATCACATATGTCAGAGCAGGCCCATAATTCACAGCGCCATTAGTTTAAAAACATAATAAAAACGTAAAACACATAGTTACGTTCTAGCTGCGGGTCCAGGTCAGACATTATGTGAAGGCCTATGTGAGGCGACCCGAATCCCGAGTTTCGGCTCGATAGGTCCTTCGGTGCCCGAGTAAAACCCTAATTGGTGCTGAAAATCCACTTTTTCCATGCCTTGCTATGGGGTCCTGAATGAATGAGCTATCGGCACCAAACGTTGGGGTCCGCCAGGGTAGTGGGTTCGATTCCGGGACCACCCTATGGGCATGACTGAGCCGGTTCCAATGCACCTAGTCTTGTGTCTCTGAGACTTTTCTAAATGTCGCCACTTTCGTAATGGTCAAAATGAATTGAAGTCATTGCAAATGTACGAGGCTATTTCTCGGTCCGAGAACCTTCTAGAGCCACCTAACTCACCACGCACTATCGACCCGAGGTCTAGAACAGGTTTCTAAAGTTTCGGAACTCTAGGTCTGACGGTTCTTTTTTAGCTCGAACAAAGCTAACTATTGGAGGCACTGTCTGTCTCTACAAACCCCAATACGTCCCTCCTTCCAAGTTGTGTGTCTGTGTGATTTAGTTTTCCTTTGAAATTTTATGGGAAAAATGACTGATTTACAGTTCATGGGGGTTGCCTAATCACACATATGAAGTTTTGGACAGATCTGACTTTTTAACCCCTCGAAACAGCCCCTGAGACACCAATTAAGGCACTTCCGGTTGGCACAGGAAGCTATAAGTCAACATATATCCTCACTGGGCTATGCTTTTACAGAATCCTGTGTTTTAAGTCCTTACGTTAAGAATTGACTGATTTACACAGGGTTGAATGCACTATGTCTATCAAACTGCAGGCAGGTAATGGAAAACACTTTTAGGGTGATTTTAACCACTTCCGGTTGGTCCAGGAAGCTTAGAATCAACACAGGTAGACCTCATACTGGCCTGATGGACTGTTACCAAAGACAGGTTCATACGGCATTCATAACCCATATAGACTTCAGGTTGAATTTAGGGGTAAAGGCAATGTATTCCTATGGGGAGAGAAGTCAATGCAAACTCTTTGAAGTAAACACCTTCTTTTAACTATTAAGGGTTAATGCCACACGGTCAACGTTATGCTTGCACGGATCGGAAGGACCTTAGGAACGTACCTGAGGTCAAATTGTGCTTCTCACCCTAACGGTTCTCTCACTGTCACCCAAAAGCAAATGACGTTGTAGGGCAGGCTTCATTTTGGGCCTACTTTTCTAATGGTCGCTGCGCTCAGACCGAGCGAGCTACGGTCAAGCGGGATATCTCGTTGAACTCGGCACGGCCTAGAGATTATGTTTATGCCATTGCCTGCTCTCTGTGTCTTTGAGAACCGCACTTTTTCACTCCATCCTTGCTGTGTGTGCGTGTG
This sequence comes from Oncorhynchus keta, assembly GCF_023373465.1. Lineage (NCBI taxonomy): Eukaryota > Metazoa > Chordata > Actinopteri > Salmoniformes > Salmonidae > Oncorhynchus > Oncorhynchus keta. Next base: position 36,255,052 of record NC_068450.1, read on the forward strand.
AGAGCTTTTCTTTGACATCTGTTGGGAGAAATGACTGATTTACAGTTCATGAGGGTTACCTAGTCACACATATGAAGTTTTGAAAAGATCTGACCTTTTTAACCCTTGGAAACTGCCACTGTGACATCATTAAAGGCACTTCCGGTTGGCACAGGAAGCTATAAGTAAACCCATGTCTTGATTGACATAGAAACTTACAGAATCCTGAGTTTTAAGTCCTTACGTTAAGAATTGACTGATTTACACAGGGTTGAATGCACTATGTCTATCAAACTGCAGGCAGGTAATGGAAAACACTTTTAGGGTGATTTTAACCACTTCCGGTTGGTCCAGGAAGCCTAGAATCAACACAGGTAGACCTCATACTGGCCTGATGGACTGTTATCAAAGACAGGTTCATACGGCATTCATAACCCATATAGACTTCAGGTTGAATTTAGGGGTGCAGGCAATGTATTCCTATGGGGAGAGAAGTCAATGCAAACTATTTGAAGTAAACACCTTCTTTTAACTATTAAGGGTTAATGCCACACGGTCAACGTTAGGCTTGCACGGATCGGAAGGACCTTAGGAACGTACCTGAGGTCGAATTGTGCTTCTCACCCTAACGGTTCTCTCACTGTCACCCAAAAGCAAATGACGTTGTGGGGCAGGCTTCATTTTGGGCCTACTTTTCTAATGGTCGCTGCGCTCAGACCGAGCGAGCTACGGTCAAGCGGGATATCTCGTTGAACTCGGCACGGCCTAGACATTATGTTTATGCCATTGCCTGCTCTCTGTGTCTTTAAGAACCACACTTTTTCACTCCATCCTTGCTGTGTGTGCGTGTGAGAGCTTTTCTTTGACATCTGCTGGGAGAAATGACTGATTTACAGTTTAGGAGGGTTACCTGGTCACACATATGAAGTTTTGGAGAGATGTGACTTTTCTAACCCTTCAAAACAGACAGTGTGACCCAATTAAAGGCACTTCCGGTTGGCACAGGAAGCTATAAGTAAACACATGTCTTGATTGACATAAACACTTACAGAATCCTGAGTTTTAAGTCTTTAAGTTAAGAATTGACTGATCTATGATCTACACAGTGTTGAATGCAGTCATTTTCACCTTTGAAGGTTATGTACATCAAAACTCCTTTTGGGTCAATCTAACCACTTCCGGTTGCTCCAGGAAGCTTAGAATCGACACAGGTAGACCTCATAGTGGTCTGATGGACTGTCATAGAAGACAGGTTCATAAGGCATTCATAACCCACATAGGCTTCAGGTTGAATTTAGAGGTGCAGGCAATGTATTCCTATGGGGAGAGAAGTCAATGCAAACTCTTTGATGTAAACACCTTCTTTTAACTGTTAAGGGTTAATGCCACAGGGTCAAGGTTAGGCTTGCACGGATCGGGAGGACCTTAGGAACGTACCCGAGGTCGAATTGTGCTTCTCACCCTAACGGTTCTCTCACTGTCACCCAAAAGCAAATGACATTGAGGGCCAGCCTTCCTTTTGCGCCTTCTTTTTTTTTCAAGGTCGCTGCACTCAGAGCGAGCTACGGTCAAGCGGGCGTCTCGTTGAACTCTGCACAGCCTGGAGACTATGGTGATGCCATTTTTTGTGTTGATTTCAGAATGCCATTTTGGTGATGGTCCCTCTCCGTTTAAACATATTGCTAATGTACAAAAGTCAACTAGCAAGTCAGTGTCCACCAGTCAATTAGATGTCATTCTGACACCAAACTGATACCAATTGACACCAAACCCACTTTTTCCAACTCATTTAGAAGCCAACTATCACATATGTCAGAGCAGGCCCATAATTCACAGCGCCATTAGTTTAAAACATAATAAAAACGTAAAACACATAGTTACGTTCTAGCTGCGGGTCCAGGTCAGACATTATGTGAAGGCCTATGTGAGGCGACCCCGAATCCCGAGTTTCGGCTCGATAGGTCCTTCGGTGCCCGAGTAAAACCCTAATTGGTGCTGAAAATCCATTTTTTCAATGCCTTGCTATGGGGTCCTTGAATGAGCTATCGGACCGAAACGTTGGGGTCCGTCTCTATGGCCCGAGCCGGTTTCAATGCACCTAGTCTTGTGTCTCTGAGACTTTTCTAAATGTCGCCATTTTCGTAATGGTCAAAATGAATTGAAGACATTGCAAATGTACGAGGCTATTTCTCGGTCCGAGAACCTTCTAGAGCCACCTAACTCACCACGCACTATCGACCCGAGGCCTAGAACAGGTTTCTAAAGTTTCGGAACTCTAGGTCTGACGGTTCTTTTTTAGCTCGAACAAAGCTAACTATTGGAGGCACTGTCTGTCTCTACAAACCCCAATACGTCCCTCCTTCCAAGTTGTGTGTCTGTGTGATTTAGTTTTCCTTTGAAATTTTATGGGAAAAATGACTGATTGACAGTTCATGGGGGTTGCCTAATCACACATATGAAGTTTTGGACAGATCTGACTTTTTTAACCCCTCGAAACAGCCCCTGAGACACCAATTAAGGCACTTCCGGTTGTCACAGGAAGCTATAAGTCAACACATATCCTCACTGGGCTATGATTTTACAGAATCCTGAGTTTTAAGTCCTTACGTTAAGAATTGACTGATTTACACAGGGTTGAATGCACTATGTCTATCAAACTGCAGGCAGGTAATGGAAAAACACTTTTAGGGTGATTTTAACCACTTCCGGTTGGTCCAGGAAGCTTAGAATCAACACAGGTAGACCTCATACTGGCCTGATGGACTGTTACCAAAGACAGGTTCATACGGCATTCATAACCCATATAGACTTCAGGTTGAATTTAGGGGTAAAGGCAATGTATTCCTATGGGGAGAGAAATCAATGCAAACTTTTTGAAGTAAACACCATCTTTTAACTATTAAGGGTTAATGCCACACTGTCAACGTTAGGCTTGCACGGATCGGAAGGACCTTAGGAACATACCTGAGGTCGAATTGTGCTTCTCACCCTAACGGTTCTCTCACTGTCACCCAAAAGCAAATGACGTTGTGGGGCAGGCTTCATTTTGGGCCTACTTTTCTAATGGTCGCTGCGCTCAGACCGAGCGAGCTACGGTCAAGCGGGATATCTCGTTGAACTCGGCACGGCCTAGAGATTATTATGTTTATGCCATTGCCTGCTCTCTGTGTCTTTGAGAACCGCACTTTTCACTCCATCCTTGCTGTGTGTGCGTGTGAGAGATTTTCTTTGACATCTGTTGGGAGAAATGACTGATTTACAGTTCACGAGGGTTACCTAGTCACACATATGAAGTTTTGAAAAGATCTGACCTTTTTAACCCATGGAAACTGCCACTGTGACACCATTAAAGGCACTTCCGGTTGGCACAGGAAGCTATAAATAAACTCATATCATGATTGGGGTATGCCTTTACAGAATCCCGAGTTTTAAGTCTTTACGTTAAGAACTGAGTTATTTACGGAGGGTTTAGTGAGTGTGTGTTATTTCAGAAAATCATAGAAAATCACAGAAATCTCGCAGAGCTCCGCAGCACACTTTAAAAAGATTCGTAAGAACAACCTGCAACTGGATCTGTAACCGTTGAAAAAAAAACACCTATCCGTGAACATCACCAAGGTGTCGTTGTACGATTTCTCTTAAATGACGATAGATAAATGGCTGGTTCTTTTTTATTGACACCGGAGGCTCCTTGACTTTGACGTGAAGTGGAAAAATAATTTCTCTATTTTCATTTTGGACCTTTAATCCCAGATAAATGGCCATAACTCAAAACCGTTGAGGCCTAGACGCCATCTTGTTCGGGGCCAACTGCCCATTATGCCGCCCCTACGCTCACCGAGTTTCGGCTTCTAAATATTTTCAGTTTTCGAGATAAGGCCCCGTCGTGAATCGTGATGTTTTGTAGCAATAGCCATATGATTGCTTATGCCCTCTTGTGGGAATTTCCGGGACATGGGAAAAATGACATAAATCTTATTATTTTTGTAAACGGAAACCGAATGTCCGACAACGTTCATTTGATGATTTCCTGGTAGGTCCGGCCCTGCCGCTCGGCCCGACGCCGTCCGCGAATTTTACAAACGATTTCGGACGTCTAGTAAGGGACCGTACATTTGCAATATGGACTTTCTCACTAACCATACAGGTACTGCCGAATTCTTCCCTTAAGGTATGTAAATAAAAACACAACATATAGCTTACATCTTTATTGTAACCAGAATGTCACAATTAATTAGTAACTACCTTTCCAATTACTTTTAGAGTTTCGGATTTACAAATGTGTGCTCTTCATTTAATTTTTCGTTGAATCCAGTTCGGATGTAAGTATAACTTTTGAGTGACTTAAGTGAGAGGTCTAATGCTCTAATATTTCATCATATCTGCCCTCCAAATTCGTGGGCTAGGTCAGTCTTCTGTGCGCGGCTCTGCGGCCCATCCTGTGCGCCCTGCCCTTGAACCTTGAACCTCGCGTGCCCATCGCTATTTCAGTGGCAACAGCTGGAGAATCTTCCAGAAAGACAACCATCTATGCAGCACTCCACCAATCAGGCCTTTCTCAGCATTACTCTGGACCCTGATCTCTCTTTTGATGAACATATCCAGACCGTTTCAAGGACAGCTTTTTTCCCATCTACATAACAATGCAAAAATCAGACATTTTCTGACCAAACATTTGGCAGAAAAATGTATCCATGCTTTTGTTACTTCTAGGTTAGACTACTGCAATGCGCTACTCTCCGGCTACCCGGATAAAGCACTAAATAAACTTCTGTTAGCGCTAAATACGGCTGCTAGAATCCTGACTAGAACCAATAAACTTGATCATATTACTCCAGTACTAGCCTCCCTACACTGGCTTCCTGTCAAGGCAAAGGCTGATTTCAAGGTTTTACTTGCAACCTACAAAGCATTACATGGGCTTGCTCCTATACCTATCTCTCTGATTTGGTCCTGCCGTACATACCTACACGTACGCTATGGTCACAAGACGCAGGCCTCCTAATTGTCCCTAGAATTTCTAAACAAACAGCTGAAGGCAGGGATTTCTTCTATAGAGCTCCATTTTTATGGAATGGTCAACCTACCCATGTGAGAGACGCAGACTCGGTCTCAACCTTTAAGTCTTTACTGAAGACTCATCTCTTCGGTGGGTCATATGATTGAGTGTAGTCTGGCCCAGGAGTGTGAAGACGAACCGAAAGGCTCTGGAGCAACAAACCGCCCTTGCTGTCTCTGCCTGGCCGGTTCCCCTCTTTCCACTGGGATTCTCTGCCTCTAACCCTATTACAGGGGCTGAGTCACTGGCTTACTGGTGCTCTTTCATGCCGTTCCTAGGAGGGGTGCGTCACTTGAGTGGGTTGAGTCACTGATGTGATCTTACTGTCTGGGTTGACGCCCCACCTTGGGTTGTGCCGTGGCGGAGATCTTTGTGGGCTATACTCGTCCTTGTCTCAGGATGGTAAGTTGGTGGTTGAAGGTATCCCTCTAGTGGTGTGGGGGCTGTGCTTTGGCAAAGTGGGTGGGGTTATATCCTTCCTGTTTGGCCCTGTCCGGGGGAATCATTGGATGGGGCCACAGTGTTTCCTGACCCCTCCTGCCTCCAGTATTTATGCTGCAGTAGTTTATGTGTCAGGGGGCTAGGGTCAGTTTGTTATATCTGGAGTACTTCTCCTGTCTTATCCGGTGTCCTGTGTGAATTTAAGTATGCTCTCTCTAATTCTCTCTTTCTCTCTTTCTTTCTCTCTCTCGGAGGACCTGATCCCTAGGACCATGCCTCAGGACTACCTGGCATGATGACTCCTCAGTCCCAACCTGGCCGTGCTGCTGCTCCAGTTTCAACTGTTCTGCCTGTGATTATTATTATTTGACCATGTTCTGTTATAATCTCCACCTGGCACAGCCAGAAGAGGACTGGTCACCCCTCATAGCCTGGTTCCTCTCTAGGGTTCTTCCTAGGTTTTGGCCTTTCTAGGAAATTTTTCCTAGCCACCGTACTTCTACACCTGCATTGCTTGCTGTTTGAGGTTTTAGGTTGGGTTTCTGTACAGCACTTTGAGATATCAGCTGATGTACGAAGGGCTATATAAATACATTTGATTTGATTTGATTTATCGTCGAGTGGCCAGACGGAAGCCATTCCTAAGTAAAACGCACATGACAGCCTGCTTGGAGTTTGCCAACAGAGCTCTCAGGACATCAGACTGGGGCGAAGGTTCACCTTCCAACAGGACAACGACCATAAGCACACAGCCAAGACAATGCAGGAGCCCGGACTTGAACCCGATCAAACATGTCTGGAGACACCTGATAATAGCTGTGCAGCAACGCTCCCTATCCAACCTGACAGAGCTTGAGAGGATCTTCATAGAAGAATGGGATAAACTCCCAAAATATATGTGTGCCAAACTTGTAGCGTCATACCCAAGAAAACTCGAGGCTGTAATCGCTGCCAACGGTGCTTCAACAAAGTACTGAGTAAAGGGTCCAAATACTTTTATTTTTAATACATTTGCAAATATTTAGGCTGTAATGTAACAAAATGTGGAGAAAATCAAGGGGTCTGAATACTTTTATTGCCAAATGCACTGTATTGCCGCTGATAAGAACATTCTGCTGGCATGTTATGTAGCCTAGTATAAAAAGTGGATTATTTTGCTCTTCACTCGCGTAGCCTAGCTATCCCAATGGTAGTGTTACTTTCCCCAGTTTCTGTGTGGTAGTTTGTGTATTTGAATGTGTGTTTCAGGAGATGGCTTCCTGAAATTCTCCCCAAGCAGCTGATTGGTCGGCCCCCATTGATGAGTGGAGAGCTGACCCCGCCCCCTCGTCAGGACGTTGCTGTCTTCAAATTCCAACTCCTTCTGAAGCTATATAAACCAGTGTTCTGTTGCTCAGAAGGAGATGATTGCTGAGAGAGGAGGCTGATGGCTGAGGGTTATAGCATATGTTGGTTGTTTCTCAGGCAGTTGGTATGTACAAGGTTAGTTGTAAATGGGAGCAGCTTTGGTATGTTCTGTGTGAGTTTGTTGCTCAGTTAGAGCATATTTGATGTCCTGTGTTTCTCAATTTGTTTGTGAAATTGTTTATAATACTCTGTTTCATTTGTTCCCAGGGGGTAAGGGGAAGGCACCTAGGGAGTGCTTAGGCAAGAGACCCGTGGGCATACATATACCCGTAGTATATTCACTGTCTAGGCACACTAGGTAAGACCTGGGCGGACTACCCCTGTATTTTGGTCAGCGCACCAGGTGGGGCTAAGTTAGGTAAGTAGTGGGTAGGCAGGTAAGGTAGGAGATGGGGTTTTGATATTTACTTTCTTTGCTTTGGTTCCGTCCAGCCCCTTTTCCCCATATTACCGTGTGACGGAATAAAGTCCTTGTAAACGGTGCAATTCTCTGTCTTTTGTCATCCTTACTCACACCTACAGTCCCATACCTCTTTCACTTCACGGGCAGTTGGGTTGTAGCAGGGTGGTGCGTTCCCTCTTCACAGAGGTGTGCGTAACAGGTGGCCTATGTACAAGCCTTCCATACAATCCCTATGGACTGTAGGCTACAAGACCTTGACTTGTCTGATAATCAACCAATGTGAATATCTTTCTTTGAATCTCCATCTGTATATTTGATATCATGCCGGGCGAAGAAGTGGAGGGGGTGGCTCATCTATTTGTTTGCTAATCGATCACTGATCAGGTACATTTGGCGTGCTTTCGTGTAGCATGAATAAAGTTGGTTGAATACGAACATGAAACCCACATCCTTTTGAAAATGATGAAGATTGTCCCCGACTTTAACACTGCACACCTGCTCTCTACTAGGCGTAGAACATACCAGATGTATCTTACGGAAAGGCTTACACCCAGGTGGTGCAACAGCTATCATATTTAGGTCCGGCATAAAGTGCATTTTCCATTGGACATCGTGTTACGACCCAGTTATGACCAACCAATGCAACCGGGCCCTGGGGTTCTGATCAAAGAACCCTACAAAAAGGGTTCTATGAAGAACCTTTAGGGTTGCCATATGTGAAGCAAGCAATGGAACCCTGCATGAAGTCACATGGTGATACAAAGATTAGCGTACTAGTTCTGAACAGCAGAGGAACGTCATACCGTAGCATTGACCTTGGGGACCAGTATATTCACACAGAGGCAGAGTCAACGGCAGACACAAAAGCTGATAGGATAAAATACTGTTGACGGAAATAGCTTTCTGGGATAAAACTGCTGACTGAAGGAGCAGAAGTTTTCATCGCATAGGCAATTTTAGCCACTCGATGTATCAAATGGGTATTCTGCTTTCTCCACTTTGTCTTTTCAACAAGTTGCTTTATATAGTTTACTTTCTGAAAGGTTCAAAAAAGGTACACATACAGTGCAGTAGACTCTATATACTCAGTCAAACCCACACAGACTAAGACAGGGAGGGATTGTATGATCTATGCTGCGTGGCTAAATGTTCTCTGTAGTTATAACGCATGGTGCAGGATGATTGTTTTAGCCCCTTATTCGCCATTAGTGTGAAGGAAACTGTTAGGACTGTTAAGGGAAATCAGACATTCCCCAACTAATATGAGTCTCCATTAATATTACATAGCACCATCTGAGTAATAGAGCGATGTAAATAAGACCCTGCTCATGGACTGGATCACACAGTGAGATCAGCGCTAGTAAGAAAAGACAAGTACGAGTGTATGTGCAATAAACATGTAGACGAGTGCAATAGAAACTCTATTTCAAAAGCTGTTTGTATCCTAGTGTGTGAATACTGCAACGTGGGATCAATTGAATCAAGGCCCTTTGGACAAGACTCATAGTTGATTACTGAAATAAAAAATAATGATGTTTAAAATCTCAGACAAATGAGTTGGGGCCACGTCATGAAAAGTCTCTTAGTATTCCTGTTTTTGGTGAATGGGGGTAGAGTCGTTGCCCTTTCTAACTGAGGCAGGACCCTTCAGGTCAAACATAATGATGATCAGACATGGCTCTGCTGCTGTTCTGTCTAATGAGATACGCTGACATGGAGACAGACAGGCTGACAGACCAACAGCTCACTGAGTGAAGCATTAGGGGTTGTGGCCAAATCGGAACAGGCAGTGGCTCGGGTTGTTGTTGTCCTTGATGATCTTTTTGACCTGAGAGGTTATTTTCCTGACACCATACTCCGAGGGCCCTCTCCTCCCTGTAGGCTGTCTCATTGTTGTTGGTAATCAAGCCTACCACTGTAGTGTCGTCTGCAAACTTGATGATTGAGTTGGAGGCGTGCTTGGCCACGCAGTCATGGGTGAACAGGGAGTACAGGAGAGGGTTGGGAACGCACCCTTGTGGGGCCCCAGTGTTGAGGATCAGCGGGGTGGATATGTTGTTTCCTACTCTCACCACCTTTTGGCGGCAGATCAGGGAGTCCAGGACCCAGTTGCACAGGACGGGGTCGAGACTCAGGGTCTCGGACTTAATGACGAGTTTGGAGTGTACTATGGTGTTAAATGCTGAGCTGTAATCAATAAACAGCATTCTTGCATAGGTATGTATTTTGTCCAGAAGGGATAGGGCAGTGTCCAGTGTGATGGAGATTGCGTCGTCTATGGACCTATTGGGGCGGTAAGCAAATTGGAGTGGGTCTAGGGTATCAGGTAGGTGAAGGTGATATGATCCTTGACTAGTCTCTCAAAGAACATCAATATATCCTCCAAACACCGGCTTCGAGGGCATTGTAACTTTTATACAACGGTTTACCAACATATTCAAATAATGGTTGACATATTTTCACATTATTTTGATTTATTTATTCATGCTATTTCATCCTTCAACTAGATATAGTCCCTACACAAATCTAGGGTTGCTACCCAAGCTGGCTGGTCGTTCTTTCTATCGGTTCGGATGCCTGAGACGCGACCCAGTCTTTTTGTTGTAAATATGTGGATGTGACGAAGTCGTTCGTTCTAAATGTTCTGTTGCCATGATGGCTGGCAACATTCTTATCACTTGCTTGCTAACTAGCCAACATCTGCTAACACAGTCACAGCAAACAGTGCAGCCAGAAAAACAGCAAAGTATATGCATTTGCATTTGTTTTAGCTGTTTTCTAGTGCATTTTTGGGGATACAGTACATCCATAACAATGATGCTCGATTTCGCCTGGCATAGAACATTTTCTCTCTCGCCAGCACACTGTTCAGACGAGTAGCCAACTACACAGCTAACACAATCACTTGAAACTGAAGCTGGAATGACAGCTGCATTTCATGTTTTTCTATTGGCATTTCTTTGTATATATCCATAAAAATGATGCTGATTCATGATTTCGACGGGCTGAGAAAAGCTGCCAGACTGCCTGTCTCATTCCAACTCCCGACACGCTCATTAGGCCAACTATGGGACAGCTGGAGTTCGAATTTCAATATTGAAACAATGTTGCAAATGTCAGAGAGACAGACAGCAAGGTTCATACAAATCTCTGCTGTTTAAAGCCAAATGCTAGTCCCTAAAATAAACGGGAGATAATGTCTTAATGCTTTTTACGGTGGAAATCAAGTTTATAAATTGCCTGGCTGGGCTGATGAGGCAGTGGATTGCGCAGTCAGATGGAATATTGAGTAGACATTTCAACATCATACCCTTACAACATGCGTTGTAAAAATGATGATCTAGCCTGTGAGTTATAACTGTATTATACAATGAGTGTGTTTAAACCTGGATAACACACAGTCTAGATCTTCATGTTTACAATGCATGTTATTTACACTGTAAGGCAAAGAATCTTTACATAAAGTGCAATGAGAGGCATCTCTCATACATACACACCTTTCATGCATTTCCTATTCTAATGACTCTACCTCCTGGCGTGTGTGTTTGTGTGTGTGTGTGGGGGGCTTTGTGTGTGTATGCAAATATTTATGTGTGTGCTTGCTTGTGTGTCTGTGTGTGTGTGTGTGTTGAATCTTCTCTTAAGTCACAATAATTCTGTGGGGAGTGTTGGCTCACAGAGTTCAGCTGATCCCATGTGACGGGCCAACTCTTCAAAGAGCGACAGCCTTGTTAAAACGCACCGCAGGAGCCCGAAATAAATAAATAAACCTGCAGAAAAAGGAACGAGAGCACGGGGAAAAAAATCAACACAATGACACCCCGTTTGTCTAACAATGTACCGCCTGCCGGGGTTTTAAAATATTAAAATGTCTGGATTTTTTTTTTGTTCCTCCTAATTAGGATATGTGTTGTGTGACTTTTCACTGTCAAGTGTGTTTGATACTGTTATATTTCATTTTCGTTGATAGCAATTTGAACGTCCTTTGGAGAAACATCTTGTTCCACGCGTCAGTACAAAGGCATGCTTCTTTTTTTGAGCCGCTTCCTTTCGTATAATTGTTTTCCTTTTTTACCAGGATTTTTTCCTGATTCTGTGAGGCTGTTAAAATATGTGTGTCACTTCATGCACCTTCTGTTAAAGTGGTAGGAACTAAAAGAACTCACGACTTAGGCAATTATTATTTCCTTGACATCACTAAGCAAATGGGGTCAAATAAAAACGTGACTTGTGTAGAAATGTCCTCCTGCTACATCTCTGAGGAGTCCCTGGTCAACAAGCTCTCGCAGATTTACTGCAGAATGCGACGTTTGTCCATATACGTCGCATTTTGAAGGTTCAAAACTACCGAGAGTCAATTGATGCACCTGTGTGTCAATCTAATAACGTAATCATTAAAACAATCTTAAAAATCCCTGTTTAAGCTAGAGATAAATATTTTTTTGCATGGGCTGCATCTCAATCTGCCACATCCACCGATGCCGGTCTTCCGCATCTGATGTGGAAAGTGGCAGAGCTACTGGCTCTGTTGGTCAGACATCCCGGAAATCGGTCTTCTCGGGAAAATGTCTGTAACGGTTTTGCCAACAGATGAATATGGAAAGATGAGGCTCTGTGGAAAGATGAGGCTGTCGCGCATACTATAGTGTTCTCCGCTTTGTTCTACAACCCCAACAAGTGTCACTGGACTTGTCTGAAGGTAACCCGGGAACCGGTTGTAAAAATGTATAGAAGTATGAAAGGGGTTACATTTGTGTACATTTGTTTCTCCTTGATATAGAACAGAAAACCTTCTGTTTCCATTAAGTTTAGGCATTAATTCCAAATGGTTCATGTTTGGAATAGTCTTAAAACTAAAACAATTCCATGGTAAAGTTAAGGCATTCATTCCAAAACACTGGGATTTAAAACGCCCCCTGACTGTGAGTGTAAATCACCATATTGTCAATGTTGCATCACTGGCAAGAGAGAACATTTTCAAACAAAAATGGCTGAATTTACAGAGTAGCTCCGAGTCTGAGAATTATTTTATTACGGAGAATTAAATAATGTTAACTAGGGAGCCAATAAACCTACTGAAGCTGTTAATGTTTGAGTCGATCGTTGCCTCAGTTCAAAGAGTTTGCTCTCGTAGCAGTAGCTACACAGACATGCCGCCTGAAACCTTAGCTAGAGGGTCGGCGTAGCCAAACACAAACTGGTGTGAGTGGGGATGCTGCCAGATAATGGCTAGACTCGGAGTGTGTGTGTTGTAGAGAGATGGTGGTGATACAGCACAAAATCCCAGCGAATGGTGATGTATTACATCCAGTCAGAGGTTCCTCTCAGTCTGTCTGGATGGTGATGTATTACATCCAGGTCAGAGGTTCCTGTCAGTCTGTCTGGATGGTGATGTAATACATCCAGTCAGAGGTTCTTGTCAGTCTGTCTGGGTGGTGATGTAATACATCTAGTCAAAGGTTCCTGTCAGTCTGTCTGGATGGTGATGTAATACATCCAGTCAGAGGTTCCTGTCAGTCTGTCTGGATGGTGATGTAATACATCCAGTCAGAGGTTCCTGTCAGTCTGTCTGGATTGTGATGTAATACATCCAGTCAGAGGTTTCTGTCTGTCAGAGATATGTGTATAGGTGGCAGGGAAGTCAGGCGCAGGAGAGTCAAACGGAGTGTAAAATGGAGTCTTTAAATATATGTCCAAGTAACATGCTCCATAACACTAAATAGAAAAATGAATAATAACAAATATGGGTTTGAAGACCCGTCGCGCACCTATTCGCTGTTGAATTCAAAGATACACCATTTTCGGAACCCCAGCCAGCTCCCCCAGAGTGATCAATAGTATATCTTGGTTCGCACTGTGATGATTGTGATTCTGAACTCTCAGGTCCATACAGCGAGTTATGGTCTTCAGTGATCTCACTCTCCGTCAGCTACATATTTGGTGTATAGGGGCAGGACTGAGTTGTATACTGATGGTCGTTAGCTCAATCTAGCTGGGCCCCGAGCTCTTTAGTGATGGTCCCTGTGGACCTCTTCTCCACCTCAGCACAGGAACACTCTGGAACCCAGGTGTCAGTTTTGGCATGCTGTACTAACCATTCTTTCCTGTTGGTAGAAAACAGTTAAGGCGTCTATTAGGGTATAGTTATATTCAAGAATCACTGCATATACTTGAAATAAACAATTGCCGTAGAAATTACAAGGACTTGCATACATCCTCTGCCTCCTGCACAATCTCCCAAGAGATGAGAACATTTTCTGGAGATGAAAATGTCATTCTGAAAACACACAAACATTTTGTTAATTAACCTCTCTGGGATATGTGGGACGATAGCGTCCCACCTGGCCAAAGGCCGGGGAAAATGCAGAGCGCCGAATTCAAATAAATTACTATAAAAATCTAACTTTCATTAAATCACACATGCAAGAGAGCAAATTAAAGCTACACGTTTTGTGAATCCAGCCAACATGTCAGATTTCAAAAAGGCTTTTCGGCGAAAGCATTTGATGCTATTATCTGAGGATAGCACCTCCGTAAACAAAGAGCGAAACCATATTTCAACCCTGCAGGCGCGACACAAAACGCAGAAATAAAAAATATAATTAATGCCTTACCTTTGATGAGCTTCTTTTGTTGGCACTCCAATATGTCCCATAAACATCCATTTATGTAAATTTTTTGGGCGCGTTCGATCCAGAAAAACTCTGGTTCCAAATATCTTAAAAGTTGCCTGTAAACTTTGACAAAACATTTCAAACTACTTTTGTAATACAACTTTAGGTATTTTTTAACATAAATAATTGATACAATTGAAGACTGCTTGATCTGTGTTCAATACAGGAGGAAAACAAACTGTAGCTAGCTTTCTGGTCAAGCACCTCTAGCTAACAGTACACATCAAGTGACCCTCGTTCAAGATGGCCGTACTTCTTCATTACACAAAGGAATAACCTCAACCAATTTCTAAAGACTGTTGACATCCAGTGGAAGTGATAGGAACTGCAAGAAGGTCCCTGAAAATCTGGATTCCCAATGAAAACCCATTGAAAAGAGAGTGACCTCAAAACAAAAAATCTGAATGGTTTGTCCTCGGGGTTTCACCTGCTAAATAAGTTCTGTTATATTCACAGAAATGATTCAAACAGTTTTAGAAATGTCAGAGTGTTATCTATCCAAATCTACGAATAATATGCATATCTTATCTTCTGTGGATGAGTAGCAGGCAGTTGAATTTGGGCATGCATTTCATCCGGACGTGAAAATACTGCCCCCTGTCACCAAGAAGTTAAGACAACTGAACCCAAATATATCAGTTAGGATTAACAAGCTACCTGTTTTGTGTGCTTTGTCAACACACACAAAAACACACACACAGCAAATATAGGGACAATTATTGTTCAGCAAATATTAGCTATGTCAACTTCAGTCTAGCTGAGTGAGGAGGAAATAACAAAACATTACAACAACAAAATCTGTCAACAAAATGTATTACAGTACTTGACTATCTGAGGTGGAAGCTCGCTACAGTAACTACATAATAACAGGGGTACATGGAGAAACTGTGTTGCAATTTTAGATGCAGTTTGCTAACGTTATTTGCTGGCGGGTTTTACACAAAACAATTCAGACGCAATTAGCTAGTTACCTTCAACTAGAGTTGCAACACAGTTGTCCAGTGTCTAAACACTAGCCTAGTCAACAACAGTCATGACCGGTTAACATTACCACAGGCTCCATTGCATTGACATGCGTCGCCTCGTTCGTTCAGTCGCTTTTGCTTGACTCCAGAGTCAGCAACGTTGATGATCATCAGTCGTTAACCCCTACACCATAACCCTCTACATTTCAAACGGAGGCACAAGCAGAAGGCTTCAACTTAGACCTATGACTCCTTTCCATTCGGAAACTCCCGGTTGCTGTATCGAAAGTGCCCTTCATCACAAAGTCTGCCTCCGCGAAATGCCGTCTGCAGATCCTGCTTGTTCGAGCTGGCACGTCCTTCCTCTTCAGGACATGCAGCCACTTCTTCAAAAGTTGTGGTTCCTTGGGCAGCCGATGGTAGTTTCCCGAGGGATTTTGCTGGAGCCAATTCATACAGCCTGGCGCTATACCGTTCATGTTTGAATTACTACTTGTTATCGCCATCTCCATTGTCCGCTCCTAACCTCACTCTCTTCGATTCACTCGCCCACAGACAACACCACAGACAATTTGCTGATGCCTGCCAGAAATGGCGTCAGTCGTCACTATGGCAATTTAAAATGGCACTGACCAAATATAGACGTTTTTATGTTAAATGCACATGTTTGGTATTAGTGGATTGAATACATCTCTTTGCTTAGATTTCCATTCCCCTTTAAGGCTTAAGTTTTGAGATAGGGGGAAAAAACACACAGCATAAATGACACCCATCCTCCATCCTCTTCCACAGTTCCCTTGCAAAACCCATTCCTACTTGATGGTAATAACGCTCACCGTTGCCCCGAGTGATTTTAAAGGTATCTCCGACGTCCTGGGGACCTGGACGGATGTCGAATTTCGAAGTGGATCTTGAGTGACCTGGCTACTCTGGTGGCCTAGCGTCTCTCCACAAAACCTTCTAATTATAACAACATGAAGGCAGCACAGGAGGAAGGAAGCCACACAACACCATGCACCTGCATTTACAGAGGATCAATCCTATAATGAAATGTGTATTATACAGGATCAGAGTCTCCAGCTCGCGGCATCAAAGATGTAAAAGAATGCCAGGTTGGTTATTCCATAATGATACTCCCCTCCTACATTTGGAGATTTTGTAAGAAGTCAATAATTTCTCTAACCATAGTCAAAAGACTGAAAGGAACAACTGGCAAACCAGTGTTAGTCTGAAGGGATTTGTGTCTTGTCTGTCTAGAGGAAAAAGGGGATGATGAGAGGACAAACTGTATGTTTTATTGACAGAGAGGATAGAATTTACTCAGTCTTTCCTCCATATTAAAACGGAAAGAAGAAAAACGGAGAAAAGGGCAACAAATCACCATAGACTCCAAAAAGGTTAATCCGTCCAGAGCCTCCCTCTTGGTGTGTGCGTTGAAGACGTGTACAACTCCAAGGTTGGGAATTAAGTCTGTTCAAAGCGGTGCGGGGGGATCATGTTAGGGAAAGGTCTCCGGGCTTTCTACGGGAACCAGTGTGTGGGTTAGGATTTAGAGAGATAAATTAGCGATTGGCGGACGTATGCGGTGGGCAGAGGAACAAAGCCCAAATCAAATTTCACCCGTCTGTCCCTTCAATATTACTGGCCATCGCAAACCCTCCCTGAGAACCCTGGGTGAGAAGAAAGTAATTCAGGGGAAATCAGAAATGGTCTCGCGCCACTTCTCTCACAAACAGTTGCTGCTTTCTCTGCACAAACGAATCTGGACCAATTTCCCATATGCTTGACACGTACGTTCCACAATATAACTACTGTTTTGTCACTTAGGGTTTGTATGATTTTGATGAAAGGATTTTCGTTTGATTGGCCGTGCCGGTTATGCTGTTCCAATGGCACTTTTCTATTGCAATGGAATTGCAAGAACAAGAAAGAGTAAGTACCCAGCCTTGAGACGGCAGCGTAGCCTAGTGGTTAGAGCGTTGGACTAGTAACCGGAAGGTTGCGAGTTCAAACCACCGAGCTGACAAGGTACAAATCTGTCGTTCTGCCCCTGAACAGGCAGTTAACCCACTGTTCCCAGGCCGTCATTGAAAATAAGAATATGTTCTTAACTGACTTGCCTGGTTAAATAAAGGTAAAATTAAAAAACCAAGTTTATACTGTAATACTGATGTTGACTTGTCATCCATCAGATTGGGAGATAACAACAGCGAACAGACAGCGAACATACTGTATTGCATGGGAGAGAGAGAGAGAGAATATATAAAACATACTGTATTGCATGGGAGAGAGAGAATATATAAAACATACTGTATTGCATGGGAGAGAGAGAGAGAGAATATATCAAACATACTGTATTGCATGGGAGAGAGAGAGAGAATATATAAAACATACTGTATTGCATGGGAGAGAGAGAGAATATATAAAACATACTGTATTGCATGGGAGAGAGAGAGAATATATAAAACATACTGTATTGCATGGGAGAGAGAGAGAATATATAAAACATACTGTATTGCATGGGAGAGAGAGAGAGAATATATAAAACATACTGTATTGCATGGGAGAGAGAGAGAGAGAATATATAAAACATACTGTATTGCATGGGAGAGAGAGAGAGAATATATAAAACATACTGTATTGCATGGGAGAGAGAGAGAGAGAATATATCAAACATACTGTATTGCATGGGAGAGAGAGAGAGAATATATAAAACATACTGTATTGCATGGGAGAGAGAGAGAATATATAAAACATACTGTATTGCATGGGAGAGAGAGAGAGAATATATAAAACATACTGTATTGCATGGGAGAGAGAGAGAGAGAATATATAAAACATACTGTATTGCATGGGAGAGAGAGAGAATATATAAAACATACTGTATTGCATGGGAATATATAATACATACTGAGAGAGAGAGAATATATAAAACATACTGTATTGCATGGGAGAGAGAGAGAGAATATATAAAACATACTGTATTGCATGGGAGAGAGAGAGAGAATATATAAAACATACTGTATTGCATGGGAGAGAGAGAGAGAATATATAAAACATACTGTATTGCATGGGAGAGAGAGAGAATATATAAAACATACTGTATTGCATGGGAGAGAGAGAGAGAATATATAAAACATACTGTATTGCATGGGAGAGAGAGAGAGAATATATAAAACATACTGTATTGCATGGGGAGAGAGAGAGAATATATAAAACATACTGTATTGCATGGGAGAGAGAGAGAGAATATATAAAACATACTGTATTGCATGGGAGAGAGAGAGAGAATATATAAAACATACTGTATTGCATGGGAGAGAGAGAGAGAATATATAAAACATACTGTATTGCATGGGAGAGAGAGAGAATATATAAAACATACTGTATTGCATGGGAGAGAGAGAGAGAATATATAAAACATACTGTATTGCATGGGAGAGAGAGAGAGAATATATCAAACATACTGTATTGCATGGGAGAGAGAGAGAGAATATATAAAACATACTGTATTGCATGGGAGAGAGAGAGAATATATAAAACATACTGTATTGCATGGAGAGAGAGAGAGAATATATAAAACATACTGTATTGCATGGGAGAGAGAGAGAGAATATATAAAACATACTGTATTGCATGGGAGAGAGAGAGAATATATAAAACATACTGTATTGCATGGGAGAGAGAGAGAGAATATATAAAACATACTGTATTGCATGGGAGAGAGAGAGAGAATATATAAAACATACTGTATTGCATGGGAGAGAGAGAGAATATATAAAACATACTGTATTGCATGGGAGAGAGAGAGAGAATATATAAAACATACTGTATTGCATGGGGAGAGAGAGAGAATATATAAAACATACTGTATTGCATGGGAGAGAGAGAGAGAATATATAAAACATACTGTATTGCATGGGAGAGAGAGAGAGAATATATAAAACATACTGTATTGCATGGGAGAGAGAGAGAGAATATATAAAACATACTGTATTGCATGGGAGAGAGAGAGAGAATATATAAAACATACTGTATTGCATGGGAGAGAGAGAGAATATATAAAACATACTGTATTGCATGGGAGAGAGAGAGAGATATATATAAAACATACTGTATTGCATGGGAAAGAGAGAGAGAATATATAAAACATACTGTATTGCAGAGAGAGAGAGATTGCATGGGAGAGAGAGAGAGAATATAAAACATACTGTATTGCATGGGAGAGAGAGAGAGAATATATAAAACATACTGTATTGCATGGGAGAGAGAGAGTATATATAAAACATACTGTATTGCATGGGAGAGAGAGAGAGAATATATAAAACATACTGTATTGCATGGGAGAGAGAGAGAGAATATATAAAACATACTGTATTGCATGGGAGAGAGAGAGAGAATATATAAAACATACTGTATTGCATGGGAGAGAGAGAGAATATATAAAACATACTGTATTGCATGGGAGAGAGAGAGAGAATATATAAAACATACTGTATTGCATGGGAGAGAGAGAGAGAATATATAAAACATACTGTATTGCATGGGAGAGAATATATAAAACATACTGTATTGCATGGGAGAGAGAGAGAATATATAAAACATACTGTATTGCATGGGAGAGAGAGAGAGAGAATATATCAAACATACTTTTTCAGGTGGTTATGAATGTGATGACACATACTTATTATAAATCATCATTTAACATCAGATAAAAAGCAGTGGCAGGTGTATCATTAGACAGAAGAGGCAATTGCCTCAGGCCTCATGTCATCAAGGAGTAAATCCATTTGTAATCATTCAGCCGAATATTAATTCATAACAGATCAATAATTGATTTACATATATAAGCAGACACTGACTATACCAAACATAAGGAATACCTCCCTAATAAGTTGCATCCCCCTTTGAGACATTTTATTTGACTATTATGAGAAAAACGTGGATTATATTAATATAGACAGACATATATAGAGAGAGACAGAAAAAGAGAGTGAGTTTTCAGATGGTTATGTTTGTGAGGCGGCATACGTATTATCTCATCCACCCCACTACACCCTTGAGGACTGGTCCAGGGAGGTGGGGTGGGTCACCCAGCAACTTCTGAACTCTCATTATCTCCCCAAAGTTGTGGCCATGTCTGAAAATGCCATTTCATTTTAATGCAGAATTTTCCCACTCATGATGAAAAGACCCAATGCCCTCTTCTGTTTGTATCCTGTCCTGTCCTCTCTGTGCTGCAACTGTAGTAATGTATGACCTGGTGGAGGAATAGGCAATGTTATACCAAGACAATTAGAGAGATGGCTCTGGAAGTCATATTTAAAAGACCCCTCTGTGTCAGTGTGTGTGTGTGTGTGTGTGTGTGTGTGTGTGTGTGTGTGTGTGTGTGTGTGTGTGTGTGTGTGTGTGTGTGTGTGTGTGTGTGTGTGTGTGTGTGTGTGTGTGTGTGTGTGTGTGTGTGTGTGTGTGTGTGTGTTCCAGTACTAGTGGAGCCTGGTAGGGGGACACGACAGGGCCGGGTCAAGGTGAAGGAGACACAGTATGAATGGGCACGAGTACGGTTTTAGAATGTGATGACGCGCTGTGTGCAGATAGCCAAGAATTGTTTTTAATCTGACCATTTGAGCCGATGGGGTCGAATACATAAACCTACAAAATCATCTGTAACTGTTGACCAAACACCACATAAAATTGTAGCAGCTCAGGGCACCATGAACCATTATTGGGTATTGCTGTCCTCTTCTCTCTTTCTGGAAAGAGTCCAATGTCTTCAATCATCTGTCTGTTTTCCTCATGTAGAGATGTAGGATCTTAAATTAATCACGCTTTTGTTGCCAAGAATTGTCCTGCACGGCAGTAAATGCAAACTTGTAGTGTATTCGAAGTGTTGTAAGTTCCCCTTTAAAATGTCAGACTTTTCTGTAACAGAAATATATATGAACCCCTACTAAAAACTGTCCTTTCCTTATAATCCACTTAATAATTCACATTTCCTGTTGCTGCAGGATTATTTTGCTGCTGTCAGAAACTGGCTCAAATTAAGATCCTACATCTGTACAGTCAAGTGGGGGCTATACAGGAGATGCATGACCTCCCGAGGTGCTCTATTCAAGAGGAGGGCATTAGAAGGACAATTCTCCACCCCGTGGTGGAGATGAAACTATCCTGAACAATTTCAGAAACCATTCTAATTCTATACACCATCACAATCAAGGGAAATGATGTTTTAAGTGCAGCATTAGCCTTCGACTGCTCCTTATTAGTAACATGATCGCAAAGAAATGCAATAGGAATGTCCATGGGTTACCTTTGCGTTTGTAGTGCTCTGGCTTGGCCTGTGTCAGCAGTGGAACTGTAGCTGGTTCCTTTGATTCCTGTAATGTCTGTATCGAGGAGCATCGACTGGGGAGCCCACCCACCCGCTGATCAACACCATCATAGGCCTTACAGCGCACAGCAGCAGGAAGCGGAAGATTACAGCTGACACAGACACACACATATCCCATACCGCTATCTTGAGATGGTTATTTTTGTCTGGTTGCCATGGATGTTTTGATCAGGACGGATAATCACTCAACTCACACAGACAGACAGACAGACAGACAGACAGACAGACAGACAGACAGACAGACAGACAGACAGACAGACAGACAGACAGACAGACAGACAGACAGACAGACAGACAGACAGACACTCCTGATGTGTGTTGTTTGCATTCTAATTTGCACCCTTTTCCCTACACAGCGCATACTATAGGAAATAGGGTGTCATTTGGGATGCACAATTAGTCTTTAGGCGGAGGATGGAAACGCATTTGACTCAATGTATCATTCAACATGATATTACAGTGAGGTTATGTGGGACAGGAGTATTTAGAGAGGTGGGTGAAAAATATTGAAGGAATCATTTAAATGTAGGCCTGAATGACAGTTTGTCCCTTTAAACACAACATCCTCATAATTATCCTTCGCCATCATAACTTTTGCTTAAGGTTTTGCACAATGTGAAATGATCGTACTGTAGGTTGGTGAAGTGTTACGAATGGTAAGAATGAATATGGCAAATACTGTGTCAAATAATGCCAAAGTTTACATGATACATACGTGTGACAGTGTGTGTGTGTGTGTGTGTGTGTGTGTGTGTGTGTGTGTGTGTGTGTGTGTGTGTGTGTGTGTGTGTGTGTGTGTGTGTGTGTGTGTGTGTGTGTGTGTGTGTGAATGTGTGTGTGTATGCTTGTCCGTGTATGTGTGTGTGAGCCAAGGTTATTGAAGTAAACTCAAACTGAAACTCAGGGCTCTAATCAAGGATCCAATCAGATCCGCTATAGCCGACATCCACATAGCAGTTGTTTTGACCGTGTCGGCTGTGGAACTGCGTTACAGCTGTCAAATCTACAGGCGGCTCCTGGCATTATACCGAAAGCGGACACGGCTATTGGCTGCACAGAGCAGCATCGAGAGAAATCTCGACCCAGCCTTGTTTAAGTTCGAACACTGGAATTGTGAGATGTAATCTACAACTCGATTAGCCTGATAGAAATAGTCATTATTTTGTTTAATGATTTTTAATGATTTTGGAATGTCATTATTTCTATGTCGCCCAGACTTTCTGGTTCTGGACTTTAACACGAGTGGGACAGGTGTGGCTTCATGATAATGATCCCAAGAGCAGCTGCTCACCGATTTGACAGCTCCAATGCAGTTACACCTCAGACACATCAGTTTTGTGTGTCACGCACTGGCCTTAGTATTTTGTGTTATCTTTATTATTTTGGTCAGGCCAGGGTGTGACATGGGTATTTATGTGGTGTGTTTTGTCTAGGTTTTCTTTTTGTAGTTTATGGGATTGTGGTTTAGTGAAGTAGTCTAGGTAAGTCTATCGTTGCCTGGAGTGGTTCTCAATCAGAGGCAGGTGTTTATCGTTGTCTCTGATTGGGAACCATATTTAGGCAGCCATATTCTTTGAATGTTTCGTGGGTGATTGTTCCTGTCTCTGTTTGTTTGCACCAGATAGGGCTGTTTTGGTTTTTCACATTTTTTTGTATACTGTTCATATTTTATCATCTTCATTAAAGATGTATAAAGATAACCACGCTGCATTTTGGTCCTCCTCTCCTTCGACAGAAGAAAACCGTAACAGTGTGGGTCTTGGCTATGGCCGGTTAAAGGTTGACTGAATCTAGGTCAAAACCCAAAATGAATCATAGAAAACGATTTACTAAACTGAAATGAAAGAAACAACTTTACTAAAACTATTCTAATTTACTACAACATATAAATAAAATAAAAACCATAATGATTACGTTCAGTATTAGTTTTTTAATGGGGTTTTCAGGCATTTTTTTATGGGGTTTTCAAGCTTTTTTGTATTGGGGTTTTCAAGCTTTTTTGTATTGGGGTTTTCAAGATTCTGAATCTGGCAGGTCACATTGAGATTGACTTTATCATTTAAAGGTAGACTGAGCGAGATGACTTTGCCACGAGCAGCACCTCCTATTATTGTTCACTTTTAAGTGGTAAGGCGAAAGCAACCCATTTTAGACTTAAATCGAGTAGTGAAGTCGGGGGAGGTGCATCTGCGACAGCTGAAAGTCGGACACTAATGTGGTTTTCTAACAGCAAAGCTCAGATCAACATTGCAGTGTTGCCATTGTTGATAAAAAAAATGTAAATTATCATGTCGGAGTAAACATGTATCTAACCCCCTGTAGTCAAGACTTTTGTCAAGTTCATGCAGTTGACACGTAGGTGCAAGTCCCCAGAATGCAACACACTTTGAAAGGCTTTACCAACGATGGATACCGACATGAGGAAAGTGATCTGCTTGAACACGCCCATTGAGATGAGAAGAGACACTTTGCTCTGACACAGTCACACATCTGCGCACGGGTGCGCTTCATGCTACTACAAAATGGTAGCTATAGGATCAAAACAGCAGAGAAGTTTAGCCTCCGGCTTCAACACTCCTGGTCGTTGCGGAAATTGACCCACTACTACTGTTGGAAACCATGTGTTTGATGTATTTGAAACCCTTCCACTCCGGCCATTACCACTAGCCCATCCTCCCCAATTAAGGTGTCACCAACCTCCTGTGCTACTGTTTACTTTCTACATCATCTTGCTGAGTCTACCTTTAAACCTAACCAAACCTACCTTATGCATTACTGCCCCACAGTGGCATGCCGTGACATCTCCAGAAACACAAACCCTACACAACACATATATGGCTCCTGGACTCCCACGCGTAGACTGAAAACGATATATTATAAATACGAAATATACATGTTTTATAAAACCTAAACTACATACAAAACTAGTAAAGTGGATCTGAAAACTAATTGAAACTAAAAAGTAAAAAAAAAATTAAAAGATAAAAACGTATATATATCCACAAATCTATAATAACCTTGGTGTGAGTGCTTGTGTATGTTTCTATGAGTGTGTGTGTGTGTGTGTGTGTGTGTGTGTGTGTGTGTGTGTGTGTGTGTGTGTGTGTGTGTGTGTGTGTGTGTACGCGTGTGTGTACGCGTGTGTGCGTGTGTGTGCGTGCGTGCGTGCGTGTGCGTGCGTGCGTGCGTGTGTGTGTGTGTGTGTGTGTGTGTGTGTGTGTGTGTGTGTGTGTGTGTGTGTGTGTGTGTGTGTGTGTGTGTGTGTGTGTGTGTGTGTGTGTGTGTGTGTGTGTGTGTGTGTGTGTGTGTGTGTGTGTGTAGAGTGGGAAGTACAGTATGGATTGGAGAGTTTGTGTGGGAGGTGAGGTGGGGTTCTGTCCCAAACAATACAATACGTTCAATCATAAAACCCTTCACTTGACCCAGTCGTGTCCTCAACCGCAGTTAATCAAATAAAATAGCTCTATTCTCCATGTATGAATACACATGATAATGGCATATTCTGGAAGCCTGGGAGTCAAACCGTTGTGTGCGGCTCCATGTTAAACAGTCACTTAACGGAGTGACTGTACATGCTTTTCCCCCGCCGTGTCCATGGCAACAACGGGCGTCCGGTGAACAGGTCTGGGGATGCTTGGCTGCGCACCGTAAGCCTGGTCAGGTGTGAAATTACCTCCGTACCCACTGTCACACCGAGCGTGAACAGAGTTTAACAAAAGAAACGCGGTTAAACCCAGAGATGGACTCTCTGTTATACTAGTGCTACAACGGTTGAAACAGAGCTTCTCGCTCAGATACCACAGTCACAAATGAAAGTGGAGATCCTCCCTGAATTACTAATGTAATGCTTAAAACAGATAGACTCACTGAAGTACTAGCCGTGTGTGTGTGTGTGTGTGTGTGTGTGTGTGTGTGTGTGTGTGTGTGTGTGTGTGTGTGTGTGTGTGTGTGTGTGTGTGTGTGTGTGTGTGTGTGTGTGTGTGTGTGTGTGTGTGTGTGTGTGTGTGCATGCTTTTCTTATTCATAATAGTATCAGATAGGAGTTACTTGGCTTGTAATCATAGCGGAACTCTTTTTGGTCCGATATAGAACCTCTCCTAAGGGGTTCTATAAGGTGTTATAGAACCCCACGGGGTTTTATAACCAAAAGAGGGATCTGCTACGGTTACAACCCTTTTGGGGGCTATATAGAACAGATGATTGTGGTTATTTATAGAACCTTTATGGAGAATGGTTCTATAAAGAACCGTTTTTTAAATTCTGGTCAGCCATATTATATTGTTCAAATTCAGTATTATTGTGTTAATTGACACGCTGAATCAAGTGAGCTACCTCTGGTACAGCTGGGGTCCCTGAGGAGAGAGTTGAGAACAAACAGACTCATTTAGTCAACCGTTCTCATTTGACACTAGGCGCAGTCATATATAAGACATGTAATGGAAACACACAACACATTAGAACAACTGGATTGACACTCTCGCGGTTGCAAAAAAAAGAGCTGTGAGCAAATCACGCCCCAAGATATTCTACCCCAAATATTGCCTCCACTACATGATCTGTAAAGAACAATTGAAGAGCTCATGGGATTATTTGCTCATTGTGGTTCCGCATAGAACTGTGACCTTTCCTCAAAGAACCCTTCAGGAACCCTCATTTTTTTGAGTGTGTACTGATTATGCGCGTCTCCAAAAAGTAATCACATCTCTTGACTTTTTTCCACGTTTTGTTGAGATACAGCCTGAATTTGAAATGGATTCGATTTAGATTTCTTTTGTCACTGGCCTACACATAATACACCATATTGTCATCATGGAATTATATTTTTAGGAATGTTTACAAATGAATTTAAAATGAAAAGCTGAAATGTCTTGAATAAACAAGTATTCAACCCCTTTGTTATGGGAAGCCTAAATATGTTCAGGAGAAGACATTTGCTTAACAAGTCACATAATATGTTGCATGGACTCCGTGTGCAATAATAGCATTTAATACGATGTTCAAATGACTACCTCATCTCTGTACCCCACACAATTGTCTGGAATGTCCCTCAGTCGAGCAGTGAATTTCAAGCACATATTCAACCACAAAGACCAGGGAGGTTTGCCAATTGTTCGCAAAGAAGGGCACCTATTGGTAGATTAAAAAAGGGGGAAAAAAACAGACATTGAATATCCCTTTGAGCAGGGAGAAGTTATTAATTATACTTTGGATGGTGTATCAATACACCCATTCACTACAAATATGCAGGCGCCCTTTCTAACTCAGTTGCCGGAGAGAAAGGAAACCACTTAAGGATTTCAGCAATACGCCAATGGTTACAGAGTTTAAAACCTCAAAAATCTAAGCCATTTGGGTGGAGTGGGGGGGCTAACATATGGAATAATTTAGCTATTTGATTTTGAATTTGATGACCCCTTAAGGGATATATAAAAAGATCTATGTACAAATTATTTGATAAAATATTGAATTTGACCTTTATTACTGTTTACGGGATGTCTCATGGTCTGACAAACAGCATTCTAGCTCTGCCACCTTTCACTGTAGATGTGGAAGGCCTAAACAGGCGGATTCGGTGGACTGAGCTAAGCCCTTGCAGAAACTGATATCTCTAGTTTAAACTGATGGATTTTAATGGGGATTTTTAAAATGACGTTATTCACAGGCTGACTACACCGCTCGCTTTGGGTGCAGAAGCGTTGTAAAATAAATTTAGAAATCTATGTTATTCAATTATTGCACCCCCACTGCTTGTGCGCGCCAACGAGCGTCTGCGTTGCCAAGGGCTAAAATAGAAATCAGTTCTATTTCTGACACAGATCGCGCTGCAAGTCCTGCCTTTCCCATCTCCTCATTGGTTATACCCACGTGGGTGACTAAAAGACGAACGAGGTCAGTGGCGGTAATGCACCTAAGTTATGGAAGTTGCCAATCGCAATATAGTCAAGAGAAGAAAAAGCCTGGAAGGAAGAGAGAGGACTAGAAACGATTCGGTCGACCGTTTTATGTGTGGATTAATTGGCAGAGTAGAGGACCTTGTGCATTTCAGGTAAAATAACAACTCAATGTTCATATCCCAGGACAAATTATCTAGCAACAGCAAGCTTGCTAAATAGGACAAATGAGCTATCAAGTGCAAGTTAACTAGCTAAATTGCCATAAATATTTTATGCTTTTCGACCTGTCCCCAAATTAATATATTTGGTTCAGAGTATTTTTTGATATTTTAACCTGCGTGTCATGATCGCGTTTTGTGTGGGGGGACAAAATACATTTATGCACGATGGCGCATGCGCGCAGTCGGTCTGGCTTCCGTGTTAGATTGAACCAAGGATGCGTCAATAGAGTCTTAAGGATTTTTAATGGCTGTGATAGGAGAGAATAGTGGCTGTGATAGGAGAGAATAGTGGCTGTGATAGGAGAGAATAGTGGCTGTGATAGGAGAGAATAGTGGCTGTGATAGGAGAGAATAGTGGCTGTGATAGGAGAGAATAGTGGCTGTGATAGGAGAGAATAGTGGCTGTGATAGGAGAGAATAGTGGCTGTGATAGGAGAGAATAGTGGCTGTGATAGGAGAGAATAGTGGCTGTGATAGTCGTAAACTGAGGATGGATCAACGACATTGTAGTCACTCCACAATACTCATCTAATTGACAGAATGAAAAGAAGGAAGCCTGTACAGAATAAAAAGATTAAAAAATACGCATCCTGTTTGCAACAAGGCACTGAAGTCATGCAGCAAAAGAAGTGACAAAGAAATTAACTTTTTATTCTGAATACAAAGTTCTATGTTTGAGGTAAATCCAACACAACACATCACTGAGTACCACTCGGCATATTTTCAAGCATGGTGGCGGCTGCATCATGTTATTGGTATGCTTGTAATCATTAAGGACTAGGGAGTTTAAATCAAATACAAGTAAACGGAATAGAACTAAGCACAGACAAAATCCTAGAGGAAAACGTGGTTCCAACTGCTTTCCAACAGACACTGGGAGATAAATTCACCTTTCAGCAAGGCAATTACCTAAAACACAAGGCCAAATATACACTGAAATCGACAATGAATGTTCCTGACTGGCGTAGTTACAGTTTTCACTTAAATCGGCTTGAAAATCTATGGCAAGACTAATGGGCAAATAGGTGTGCAAAGCTCTTAGAGACTTACCTTGAAAGACTCACAGCTGTAATCGCTGCCAAAGGGGATTCTAACGTATTGATTCAGGGGGGTGAATACTTATCTAATCAAGATACACTGAGTGTACAAAACATTATGAACACCTGCTCTTTCCATGACATGTGCTGACCAGGTGAATCCAGGTGGAAGCTATGATGCCTCATTGATGTCACTTGTTAAATCCATTTCAATCAATGTAGATGAAGGGGAGGAGACAGGTTAAAGAAGGATGTTTAAGCCTTGAGACAACTGAGTGCCATTCAGAAGGTGAATGGGGAAGACAAGATATTGAAGTGCACTTGAACAGGGTATGGTAGTCGGTGCCAGGCGCACCATTTTGTGTCAATAGTTGCAATGCTGCTGGGTTCTTCAAAGTATGGTCCACCGCCCAATGGACATCCAGCCAACTTGACATAACTGTGGGAAGCATTGGAGATAACATGGGCCAGCATCCCTGTGGAACGCTGTCAACACTTTGTAGAGTCCATGCCCCAACGAACTGAGATTGTTCTGAGGGGAAAAGTGTGTGTGGTGGGGGTGCAACTCAATATTAGGAAGGTGTTGTTAATGTTTTGTACACTCAGTGTATATTCATTATTTATTTTCAATAAAATAAAAATGTAAATGTTACAATTTTGTCTTTCACTTTGACATTACAGATAACTTAGTGTAGATCATTGACAACAACAAAAAAAGACAATTCAATTCATTTTAAAACCCCTTTGTAACACAACAAAACGTGTGTGTCTTTGGCTGTATGTGTGTTTTTGGCTGTATGTGTCCATATAGCGGCAGGTAGCTTAGTGGTAGAGAGCGTTGGGCCAGTAACTGAAAGGTTCCTCGATCGAATCCCTGAGCTGACAAGGTAAAAATCAGTTCTTTCTGAACAAAGCAGTTAAACCACTGTTCCTAGGCCGCCATTGTAAATAAGAATTGGTTCTTAACTGACTTGCCGAGTTAAATAGAAAAAATATGTGTACAGCTGCTCCAGAGATGTCCTAGCGAGCTGGATGAGCAGATAGATATGCTGTGACAGACAGGAGTAGACAGAAGGAGGGTGACACGTTGTAGCTCACGCCTCATTGGAGGTCACTGCTGTGCTAACTGTAAAAAGGACCAGGGGGCGAGGGAAGCAGAAACAAGAGCATGGAGGGAGACGGAGGAAGGGACGGAGCCAGGTATGAGCAGCAGGAAATATAGCTCGAACACTTACTTCCATGGGGTTCATTCCAAGTCATGTTTTGAATGGCTGTAGGTGTGAATGCCTTTTCTCTAAGGAGTGACTGTGAGTTTCTAATTGTTCATACAAAGGTGGCAAACATGGATGCTTTACAAATGTCAGTTCAGAAATGTTCAGCAGGGATGTTTCATGAGCGGCAACATAATGTTTTTTTTTTTTTTTTTACCAGACATGAGTAAGAGAGGTTCAATGTGACTTAATGCACTGTGTGTGACTCGCCTCCTCCACAACTCGACACTCCTTTTGACTTGTGACTTTAGAAGCACATCAAGGCATGGTGACGAACACTCAAACAGCATCCCAATGATATACATATTCTGAGGAATTAGTGTTTTTCCCCAGGACACTTAAAGCTACAGGAGAAAAGTACAGAACATGAGAATCTGCCGGAGTGGCGGAGCGCCATCTTCCCCAACAAACAGAGAGGGTTTCACTTCCAACGTCCCCCCTCCCCACACACACAACCTGTTGGAAAACTATAAACAGCCATTGCAACAGAGACCAGCAGTGAAGAATACCATTGGGACCAGACCAGGAAGTTACTGTACTGTACAGGCTGCATAGTCATGTTCTGCACATATTATAGATTAAAAAACACATACAGTAAACAGCCTCTTTCTGGAATAATTGTGGAAGGAAAATTGTTGTTGTTGCAGCCCATGATTATTCATCATGTGTTTTCATTGCTGCGTAGTTTTAGAACCTGTTGATGAACCGGCCCAGCCTTTTGAGAAGAACGTTCTCTGTAGAACCCTAAAATGTACTGCTCTTTGAATGGACAGAGTAGTGGTACAAAAGGTAAACAGGATAGCATGAGCTGGGAATATACTACGGTTCATTAGACACGCTTTCACCGAAAGTTTGTTTACCGTCCGGTGAGTTGGCCGTAGGTTCTCTTGGCCAAACCAAACGAACACATACGGACCTCAGTCTGATTGGGAACCTCTTGAGCAGGCCTACAGCTGTTCCATTTGGAACCCGGTATTGACAAATCCATTGGCACAACGGCCAGGTTCACAACACGGCAACCGTTGCCTTGACGATGAGCCAGCCAGGACAGATCCCTGCGAGTATTCCTGTCTGTCTGTCTCTACCTGACACATCTCAGGTAGATATTCATTAGAATCATCTGTCGGCCAGTTGACGTGTTGCCACCCCACGGATTCAGTGTGGCGCTAGGCATGTGCGAGTAGTGAGATGTCTATCTAAAACGACACTCGTCCGTCTGTGAGAGACAGGGTTCCCCTCTTCTGCTCTCCTGTCCCCTTATCTCCTCTCCTCTCCCATCCCCTCCTCTCCTCTTGGCTTGGGGAGTCCAGACAGCTTGTGTGTGATGCCTGTTGATGTCTCTGCTTCCCCTAGCCCCTCCGTATGTACACACAGACAGCAAGTGCACACACACATACACACACACACACACACACACACACACACACACACACACACACACACACACACACACACACACACACACACACACACACACACACACACACACACACACACACACACACACACACACACACACACACACACACACACACACACACAGACATCACAGAATCCATCTCAGCAGCGTGCTTGCATGGCTTGGCTCACACAGCCTCACACAAACCCTCACCCTGTTAGCCTAACATGGACCTCTGGCTCCCCACCTCCCCCTATTCGCTACAGTAGCATGCCCCCTCTTGGCTGTCACCCTTTGTGGTTCCCCTAACATGCCCCATGATGTTCCTTGGCTCCTACCCAGCTATCGTAGAATATCACCATCGTTCATGTCTACTGCCCTGCTATCCTTCTAGTTCCTTGTTCCTTATATTTAGGGATTATGTCACCCAAGCGCGGTCCCTGTTCATACTTCCTCTCCCTACACCATTTGATGTTTTTTTTTTCTCTTTCCACCTCTGTGTCTTGCTTGTGCAACCCCAAATCTATTCTGCATCGCTCTCTGCCCCCCTTTCTCTATTCCCTCTCTTGCCTTCCTCTTCCCTCCCTTGCTCCCTCGTTCTCTCCTTCTCTCTGTGTGTTCTCTGGCCCGTGGCCGATAGCTAATGGCATGTTTCCTCTGTCAGAGGGCGCCTCCCCAGATGATCCTATCTCTTCATCACACCTCTCTGTGCCACCCGCCCGCCCCCAGATGCATTTTGGTCATTTTCTGTGCCGGTTGTTTTGGCAGCGGCTCAGTGAGCCGTCACAGCCGTTTAACAGTTCAGGCCTCACCGGCTCACCTCGCGCTGCGGTCCTGCCAGGGCACCGGCCTCGTCTTGTATACCCTGACCGTGAATAACTGATGCAGAAACGGATTCAGATATTTTGGGAGGTGGCAAATAAGCATGGGATTTGTGGCTGTCCCAGGAAATCGATCAGTTCTCTGTCGCAACTGAGTAATCTAAGGAATTGCATTTTCCCTCCGTAAATATATTGATATATCGCTTTATTTAAGTGTTTCGCATTTGTACTGTTTAATATAATGATATAATCTTAGCATGAATCGATATCCTTATAGACTGACAGTACACTCATAGAACAAAAGGTGCTTTTTAGAACCTTAAAGGATTCTTCGTCTGTCCCCTTTGAAGAGGCCTCTTTAGTTCCATGTAGAAGCCTTTACACAGGGCTCTGCATGGAAACCCAAAATAGTTCTACCTGGAAACGAAAAGGTTTCTTCAAAGGGAACAGCCGAAGAACCCTTTTGGTAGATGCAAGTTCTTTGTGTATGAGAGTGTAATTAGTTGGTGGTCTGTTGGAATGTGTCATCCACAATCATTTAAGGCCTCTCCTGACTGATAAGAAGTCTTGGGATATGGGCATAGGAGCACGGACAAATCCTGGCTGATGGGAAAGTACTGAAGTACATCTTTGTGGAAGGGGGTGGGGGGTGAGAGCTGAAGGTATAACTGGGAAATGCACTGTCTTGAATGTATGCATGCAGTTGTACTGAGTAAAAATGTGAAACTTCACTCTGAGTTGGGGCTCTTTTGTACGGTAAATATGTTTATTGTATATTGAGCTATTGGTCTTCTTTGTATTAATACAGACTGATGGTTTAGCCAGCGCTGATATTAGAAAGGGCCACCTGGGAACACCTGAACCCAAACCATGAGGAGCTTCATGCTCAATCCTAAAATGTATCCTAAAATGTATGAGATTCTATAAAGAAAGGAAAACTTTGTCAAGGGGAGAACAACACCGGTTTAGCTGTGTGGGAATCATCATCAGCATCTGTGGAGGTATTGTTTTGACAGCAGTCAGGGACGGTTATAGGAGATGTCAACCATACAGAACGCTGCTATCTCTCTCTCTTTCTCTCTTTCTCTCTCTCTCTCTCTCTCTCTCTCTCTCTCTCTCTCTCTCTCTCTCTCTCTCTCTCTCTCTCTCTCTCTCTCTCTCTCTCTCTGGGATACATTTCTGTGATGAATGGCACCGAAAAGGATCATAAACATGCTGATGTCATGGCCGACGCCTCGCAGCAGTGCACCGCCATGTGACCTCCAGCCTCTCAGACCCTCACATACACTCTTTCCCCGTACCAGGCAGACAGACAGACAGACAGACAGACAGACAGACAGACAGACAGACAGACAGACAGACAGACAGACAGACAGACAGACACACACACACACACACACACACACACACACAGACAGACAGACACACACACACACACACACACACACACACACACACACACACACACACACACACACACACTATCGGTGAGATTCAAGGACCCATGGACCACAAGTCAGGGAGAAAGATGGATAAACACACATCTGCTAGGGTCAAGTCAGGGAGAAAGATAGACACACATCTGCTAGGGTCAAGTCAGGAAGAAAGATAAACACACATCTGCTAGGGTCAAGTCAGGAAGAAAGATAAACACACATCTGCTAGGGTCAAGTCAGGAAGAAAGATAAACACACATCTGCTAGGGTCAAGTCAGGAAGAAAGATAAACACACATCTGCTAGGGTCAAGTCAGGGAGAAAGATAAACACACATCTGCTCGGGTCAAGTCAGGGAGAAAGATCGATAAACACACATCTGCTAGGGTCAAGTCAGGGAGAAAGATCGATAAACACACATCTGCTAGGGTCAAGTCAGGAAGAAAGATAAACACACATCTGCTAGGGTCAAGTCAGGGAGTAAGATAAACACACATCTGCTAGGGTCAAGTCAGGGAGAAAGATAAACACACATCTGCTAGGGTCAAGTCAGGGAGAAAGAAAAACACACATCTGCTAGGGTCAGGTCAGGGAGAAAGATAAACACACATCTGCTAGGGTCAAGTCAGGAAGAAAGATAAACACACATCTGCTAGGGTCAAGTCAGGGAGAAAGATAAACACACATCTGCTAGGGTCAAGTCAGGAAGAAGGATAAACACACATCTGCTAGGGTCAAGTCAGGGAGAAAGATCGATAAACACACATCTGCTAGGGTCAAGTCAGGGAGAAAGAAAAACACACATCTGCTAGGGTCAAGTCAGGGTTATTCTTCATACTCTCTATCTGGTCTTTTCTATTGAGCTAATTCTGATTAAGACGCCTAAGCTATATTATTTTAATTTGTTTGTAAATGATTGCTTAGTCATATTAGTTTATTCGTTTGATAGCATCGTTCTCATGGAGGCAAATAACGATTGTAATTGATCAACTTTCTGATGAATTAATAACCATGAATCAAGCTACAGATGTATGATAATTAGGGAATATCTAATTAGCGAATACATTCCCTCTATGTTGTTTTTCTGCGCCCTCAACGTTCACCTTTCCAATGTAATTAATGAAAGTAATTGAGGAAATTAATCAAACGTGGTTATTCATCAGTTTGGCAACTTTAATCTAACCCGTCATCTTTGTCCAATGCCAGAACTGTTTTTAGAGTAACTTCCTGGTAGATCATTGGACGGCATGCCCAAGGCGCCAGGGTGCTTCGGAAGGTGATTATGCACAACATAGATTTTTCAAACTTCTATTGGTCTCTAAATTATACAGAGATGACCTCACAGGTATCGGAAATCATTGTCTTCTCATAATTCTTTAAATCCTTTATTTGCCCGTAAGGACAAAGCAACGATTTTCAAAAGGGCATCAATTAACAATGAAAGACATGATAACATCATCAGATCTAAAAATCAACCATCTTTGTTATTTTTTTTTAGATAAAACATAACCATGAAATATAAACTAACTCCTAATGAAGACTGTTGGGAAACCACCTAGCTCTCCTCACAATGTAGAGATACAGTACGAAGCCCACCCTGTGCAACCATTAAACACTAACCCATATGATAACATAACATATACCTATCAAAGACAGCCCCATGAGGTAGCGCTCCCTCCGACTGGGATGACATTCAGCATGTGACACGCCTCGGCTCACCCATTAGGGAGTCGACTTTGCGAGAAATTGAATTCCGTGTCGTTATCCAGCGATTGCAAAATGGCTCGTGGCTGCTGGCAAAAAAAAAAGAGAGAGAGAGAGAGAGAGAGAGAGAGAGAGGGATAGAGAGACAGAGGAGAGAGAGAGAGAGACAGAGGAGAGAGAGAGAGAGAGAGAGAGAGAGAGAGAGAGAGAGAGAGAGAGAGAGAGAGAGAGAGAGAGAGAGAGAGAGAGAGGGATAGAGAGACAGAGGAGAGAGAGAGAGAGAGAGAGAGAGAGAGAGAGAGAGAGAGAGAGAGAGGGATAGAGGGATAGAGAGACAGAGGAGAGAGAGAGAGAAAGACAGAGATTGAGAGGGAGAGAAAGGGGGAGAGAGAGAGAGAAAGAAAGGGAGAGAGAGAGAGAAAGAAAGGGAGAGAGAGAGAGAGAGAGAGAGAGAGACAGAGATTGAGAGGGAGAGAAAGGGGGAGAGAGAGAGAGAAAGAAAGGGAGAGAGGGAGAAGGGAGCAAGACGGACAGAGAGAGATAGACTTGTGTGTGCAGCCATGGCGTTTCGATAGTGTCCAGTGCTTCAGATTAGTGTGCAGCGTAACGTTAAGTGGATTACATGCGTGGTGTTAACCCTCTGTGGCTGTGGGACTGGGAGGCTGCTGCTGCCTGTCTGTCTCTCAGATGAACTCCTAATGAAACTGATGGCTGGACCTCTAAATGAGCCAAAAAAACACCCGCATCCGCCCTCACTGTGTGTTGGTGTCTTTGTGTGTGTCCGTGCATGTGTTTGTGCATGCGTGTGTGTCTGCATCTTAAGTGTGGACAGTATGTGTGTGTGTGTGTGTGTGTGTGTGTGTGTGTGTGTGTGTGTGTGTGTGTGTGTGTGTGTGTGTGTGTGTGTGTGTGTGTGTGTGTGTGTGTGTGTGTGTGTGTGTGTGTGTGTGTGTGTGTGTGTGTGTGTGTGTGTTTGCGTATGTGCATGCGTGTGGGTCTTCAGTGTGCTCTGTATATGTGTGTGTGCTTGCGCATGTGCATGCGTGTGTGTGTGCACTCTGTCAAATCAAGTCGAATCAAAGTTCATTGGTCGAGTACACAGATTTGCAGGTCTTAGAGCATAAGCTAAATGCTTATGTTACTATCTTCAACAGTGCAGTAGAATAGCTCGCTAATATACTGAATAAAAATATAATTGTTGCATGTTGCATAATACACAAATAATTGAAAATCAAAACAAGGAATCAAGAAATGGCAGAAAAAGACCAATTATCAATCCAGATATAGATATATTACAGTGAGCATGTGTCAATATCCACAATACAAATACGTGGTGTGTATCGAAAGTATATCATTTGGAAGGAAAATGGTATGTACAATAGTAGGTATATTAGGATGAGCTATGTGAAGAATAAAGTATACAGTGCCCTTGGAAAGTATTCAGACCCCTTGACTTTTTCCACATTTTGTTACGTTACAGCCTTATTCTCAAATAGATTCTTCTTCAATAATCATCAGCAATCTACACACAACATCCCATAATCACAGGTTTTTAGAAATTGTATCTAATGTATTAAAAATGAAACAGAAATACCTTATTTACATAAGTATTTAGACCCTTTGCTATGAGATTGGAAATTGAGCTCAGGTGCATCCTGTTTCCAGTGCTCATCCTTGAGATGATTCTACAACTTGATTGGAGTTCCCCTGTGGTAAATCCAATTGATAGGACATGATTTGGAATGGCACACACCTCTTTCTATAAGGTCCCACAGTTGACAGTGCATGTCAGAGCAAAAACCAAGCCATGAAGTTGAAGGAATTGTCTGTACCAAATACATTCTGTAGCATTGACGGTCCCAAAGAACACAGTGGCCTTCATCATTCATTATTAAATGGAAGATGTTTGTAACCAACCAGACTTGGCCGCCCGGCCAAACTGAGCAAACGGGGGAGAAGGGCCTTGGTCAGGGAGGTTGACCAAGAACCCGATGGTCGCTCTGACAGAGCTGAAGATTTACTTTATGGAGATAGGAGAACATTCCAGAAGAACACCCATCTCTGCAGAACTCCACCAATCAGGTCTTTATGGTAGAGTGGCCAGACGAAAGCTACTCCTCAGTGAAAGGCACATGACAGCCCACTTGGAGTTTGCCAAAAGACACCCAAAGAACTCTCAGACGTGAGAAACAGGATTCTCTGGTCTGATGAAACCAAGATTGACCTCTTTGGCCTGATTGCCAAGTGTCACATCTGGAGGATACCTGGCATCAACCCTATGGTGAAGCATGGTGGTGGCAGGATGTTTTTCAGGGGCAGGGACTGGGAGACTAGTCAGGATCGAGGCAAAGATGAACGAAGCAAAGTGCAGAGAGATCCTTGATGAAAACCTGCTCCAGAGCGCTCAGGTCCTCAGACTGGGGCAAAGGTTCACCTTCCAACAGGACAACGACCGTAAGCACACAGCCAAGACAATGCAGAAATGGCTTCAGGACAAGTCTCTGAATGCCCTTGACTGGCCCAGTCAGAGCCGGACTTGAGCCCGATCAAGCATCTCTGGAGAGACCTGAAAATAACTTTTCTATAACCTGTTTTTTGCTTTGTGATTATGGGGTATTGTGTGTAGATTGATGAGGGGGAAAAACAAACTATTTAAGACCTTTTAGAATAAGGCTGTAATGTATTTTCTTTTGTTTTGAAAAAGTCAAGGGGTCTGAATACTTTCCGAAGGCACTGTAGGCTTACGCAGTGAGGAAACAACAGTATAGAAACATAATATGAGGTGGCCAGAGAGGTCAATGGCTCTATTTACATGGGCCAATAGCGTCAAGGTGCAGGGCAGAGTACTGGGCAAGGTAGCCGACGAGTCAACATTCTGATGACCTTGAGGTAGAAGCTATTTTTCATCCCACGTGTGTGTTAGTGTGTGTATGTTTCAAGTTCCACGTGGTAATGTCAAGTAGAGTGAAATGCCTTTCTTGCCAGCTCTAAACCCAACAATGCAGTAACCAATAACAATGTAATACTTAAAATAACGCAAAGTAAAAGTAAAACATGAGAAATAAGAAGAACACAAGGAAGGAAGTAAGTATACTACAATAAATACAAGATCAGTGTCACGCCCTGGTCTTAGTATTCTGTGTTTTCTTTATTATGTTGGTTAGGCCAGGGTGTGACATGGGTGATTTGTGTGTTTTTTCTTATCTAGGGTTTTTGTAGTCTATGGGTTTGGGTTCAGTTGAGTGTTCTAGGTAAGTCTATGGTTGCCTGGAGTGGTTCTCAATCAGAGGCAGGTGTTTATCGTTATCTCTGATTGGGAACCATATTTAGGCAGCCATATTCTTTAGGTATCTTGTGAGTGATTGTTTCCTGTCTCTGTGTTCTCTGCACCAGTTAGGACTGTTTCGGTTTTGCCACGTTTTTGTATAGTGTTTTCGTCTTTATTAAAGATGCTTAACAATAACCACGCTGCATTTTGGTCCTCATCTCCATCCCAGGAAGAAAACTGTTACAGTCAGTGAATGTGTAGGGCCCTGTGACCGTGCATAAAAGGATCAACTCAGATAGTCCTTGTAGCCATTTTGTTAGCTATTCAGTTTTTTTGCCATCTTATGGCTTGGGGATAGAAGCTGTTCAGGAGCCTGTTGGTATCAGACTTGCACCGGTACCACTTGCTGTGCGGAAACAGAGAACAGTCCATGCCTTCCGTGGCTAGAGTCTTTAACAATTTTCCGGTGCCTTCCTTCCATACCACCTGATATAGACGTCCTGGATGGCAGGGAGCTCGGCCTCTGTGATGTACTGGGCCGTCCACACCACCCTCTGTAGCGCCATGCGATCAAGGATAGTGCTATTGCCATACCAAGCAGTGGTCCATCCAGTCAAGATTCTCTGCATGGAACAGCTGTAGAACCGTTTGAGGATTTGAGGGCCCATGACCAACCTTTTCAAACTCCTGTTTCCTGTAGTCCACGATCAGCTCCTTGGTCTTACTAACGTCGAGGGTGAGGTTGTTGCTCCGTTACCACCCTGCCAGGTCACTGACCTCCTCCCTGTAGGCTGTCTCATGGTTGCCTGTGACAATGGTGTTGAACGCCGAGCTGTAGTCAATGAACAGCGTTCTGTGTATGTGTGTGTGTCTCCATGTATCTGTAAGGGGATTTGATGTCATAAGACATGTCTGTCCTCTAATGGACTACATTAGGTGTGAACAGCACTTTTTAATCACCTTTTGTTGCTTTTCTGTGGTGATTTAATCAGGCATGTGTTTGAATTGCCTGATCTTGAAGGAACTGCTAACCTCAGCACACTAGAAGGATCACAGTTGCCTCGTTCTTCATTTCAGCCTAAGGATTGATACAGTTTACATTAAAGAAATCAAATCAAAAATCCAATCAAAGTTGAATGATTTGCAGTTATTATAGCACAGGTGCTGCAAAATGCTTATGTCCTACAGTAGTGAATCTCAAATCATGTATCTCAAACACAACACAAATACATACTGAAATGCATTCAATCGTAAGTGCAGTAGACAATCTGGTCATTTACAGTAGGGGCCCTAATCAAGTGGTCCGTGGGTTTACAGGATATTAGACAAAAGCTACATTCATCACACCAGATGACTTTGAGAAGCCCTTGGAAAAGAAGGAGCCATGTCTCTCTGGTCCATGTTGTTGTTGTGTGGGGATATGAGTGGATATGAGGGCGTTCTCTGGGAGTGTGATATTATGAAAAACTGCTAAAATGTCACCTGGCTCATGCGAGAGGTGTGAAATGGTCACAACACCCATGGCCATTATCACCACAGAGCCTGATGGGAGGTATATCAAGGGTTTATGAAAGTGTGTGTGTGTGTGTGTGTGTGTGTGTGTGTGCGTGTGTGTGTGTGTCTCTGTTGTGTGGGGAATGGAAAGGTTGAAGTCAACGTTGTCATAGCTCACATCACTTTGCGCATCACTGTGATAGGTGGCAAAATATGGTGACAAAGTGTGGTGACAAAATACGTTGACCTCTGTTACCTTCTTCTAAAGACTCATTGTGGAATGTATTCCTGGACTATTATTGGTCACCCCCTTCCTGCCTTTCTTCATATGCCTGTGTGACTCTGGTGTGTAGCACTTTTGACCAGCATTCAAAAGAACCTTCATCATTTCAAAAGTGAAATTATCTTTGTGACCCTTGTAGTTTTGTAGTTCACATACCAACATTCCCTTCACGCATGGCATTGACATGTTTTAAATCATTTCTCACTAAGTGACCTCCAGGCAAACTAAGCACAACATGCATAAACACGTTGTCTGGTCTTAACCAGTAAGCCATTTAGGTTTAAGAGTAAAATATACATTGAGCAAAGGTCACGTTCATGGGGAGTACTATAGACCGGAGTTACACATTGTATTCTGTCATTTATGTCGGCAGCATTCTTGTTAATGCTCTACTTACTGTATGCTCTGAACTACTTACATTATATGTGTGGCCTTGTGGGAAAACAACATGTAGTGCTTTTAGGAGCTGTTTCTGAAAAACTTCATTTCAAGTTTATTACAATGACTTTTGGAAAGTCCTTATTCGACTTGCATGAACATAACTGAGCTGTTCGCACACATGGCCTTGAACAATGTGCAATCTTACTATCTATGCTGTTAAAAGCCCTACATTTCTCATATGATTTAAACATGAACACCAATCTGACACAGAGTGGTAATTTCATTTTTTTATATGAACATCAGATCTGTATTGATTTTGTGACATTATGGAATAATATACACTAAAGTTGAGGGAAGAGGGGCAAGATAAAGCTGCCCACCCAGTGAACGGCTACATATGGTATATACAGTACGTAACTATTAACTAGCTAAATCATTCTAATGTAACCTGACAATATAACCGGTAGTTATGTGGGCCTAACTATTAGCTAACGTCCGATGTCTTGTGTTTCAGGCACACAAAAGAGCCGATGGGAGGGAACACCCTCGCAAAAATGCTGCCAAAGATCTGCGAAATAGCTGGCCCATCACAGATTTACACAAACCACTGTCTTCAAACCACCGTGATCCAGAAACCGTCGGATGACAGAGATACGAGAAATACTGTCTGTCAGAGGACACAGATTCGAAACCTCTCTTCAAAGTTACTGGAGGCCAAGTCTGGAAGCGGTGGAGCACTATTCTCTCTGACAACACAGCAGCAGCTCCCCCAGTTAAAGGAACGGCATCCATTTCCAGCAGCATGGAGCCAACAAACGATAACATGGGATCATTTTTTATTCGTGCACAATAAATGGCAACATTGAGATCAACATGAATAAATAAGTGGAGTGTGTTATTCACTCTTGAAGTGGCGCTAATGCTCGGTTTTTGCTTATATTTAATGTAAGCTTGCCAGCTAGCCTGTGGTTGTTGCATAGCAAAAATACTTCTGTCCGGACTACATTTTCTAGCGGAATGTATATTTAATTTATTTCTTAAAGCAACATTTTCAATTTAGATTTGCAGTTATTTGCCTTACTGTGTTGGCAATCGATTTAAAAAAGCAATAAGGCACCTCAGGGGTTTGTGGTATATGGCCGATATACCACGGCTGAGGGCTGTATCTAGACACTTTGCATTGCATTGTACCTAAGAACAACCCTTAGCCATGGTATATTGGCCATATACAACACCCCCGTCATGCCTTATTGTTTCAATATCCTACTTAATTCAGGTCTTATATTCAACATTTCATTTTTGTTGACAAAAATACAAATTACAAGTAGTGAAAGTAACACTACAGGCACAATAGCTCATACTTTGGTTAGGTGAGAGAGAGAGAGAGAGAGCGAGATAGCGAGAGAGAGAGAGAGAGAGAGAGAGAATCCTAATGAACCAGTGATTTCTCTGCATGTTATTCAGACCGGCCCATCCTGGCACTTATACCACGGCCCTGTCTAATGCTTTAGCTCTGTGCTATGGCTACAATGAATACTATGAACCCAGGGACTTAATGCAGGGCTTCCATGGGTTCTATTATATTATTAATACCACATTATCATCACAGAGGAACATTGTCATCATCATCCACCTCTCCATCATGTCACCGGGCGGAGGCGTCGTTAACTGCGTCAGCACCACACTGTTGTCAGAGTGTCTGAGAGTTTAAGACCCTCAGCGTTAGTCATTCGTCTAAAACTAATCTACTGTACGAAACAGACATCCCCACCTCTTCCTCCTTACCCCCACGTCTCTCTCAATATGATAAACTCATTAATAATTCATCTTAATTAAATACTCATATTTGTGTCACATGCATTAAAGGCTCTATTCAAGCTGTAAAGCTGACAAGCATGAATGTTTTCATAGGTTCAGAGCCTTGTTCCTTCCACGACCTTCACCGGATTCATTCAATAATAAAGATATGTACGATATGTTTGATCATTTATCATAAACAACGGTAAACACAGGAAGTTGTTCTTCACATAAAGTGCAATCATTGTTTTCATATAGGCCATGAACCACCAGTATCTCTTCCTGTGTGACCTTAAAAATGCAGACCTTATGAAATCATCGGGAACATAAATATTGATACTGTCTCATCCCACCCGTGTTTCCTTAAACATTGCATGGAATAATTTCTGTGTATCATTATTGATACCTCGTTGCATGCGCTTGCTTGTGAATGGCAGAGTGGATCTAATCTAATTTGATGCTAAGTGATCCAATCACGGGATAGGATGCCCCGAAGGAGCCCACGCTGCACCCACACATTGCCACCTGGGTCTGGGTACAGAGTGCACCTGGTACCCCCTCTGCTCAGCTCTCTGGTGCCACTCTCTCGTATCTACCTCCCTCCCTCCTCCCCAGGCTTTGTATTGTAGGGTATGTACAGTGCCAGAGAAAATGTATTTGTCCCATTTCTGATTTTCTACCTTTTAACATATTTTTTTTTACACTGAATGTTATCAGATCTTCAACCAACACCTACATTAAAGGTGACCTGATTTTACAAAATAACAAACCAAAAATTATACTCTTTTAGTCTATTTTTGCCTTAAATGACATACCCAAATATAACTGGCTATAGCTCAGGACCTGAAGCAAGGATATGCATATTCTTGATACCATTTGAAAGAAAACACTTTGAAGTTTGTGGAAATGTGAAATTAATGTCGGAGAATATAACACATTAGATCTGGCAAAAGATAACACACATAAAAAAAACAATCTTTGAAATGCAAGAGAAACGCCGTACATTCAGAAAGGAGTCTAGGTGGCAGCAGTGTGTGTGGAAAGTTTCAGACTGAACCAGTGAAGAATTACATATTGCACAATGTTTTGTATCAAGTCTACCAGGAGTCTGCCCAAATGTGCCAAATAGATACAATTTGGTCAATTGATATATTTTCAAGTACATAACTATGGAGAACATTCAAAAATGCTATGGTACTAAAAGAGGTAAGTTTACACACTCCCAGGAATGTCATATATGATGGATCATTAGCTTATACGCTAACTTTCACACATCTAGATGGCCGGGCAGGGTAGGTGGGGAGCAAGAGACAGCAGTGGAGTCAAACTGTAGACCCCAGTTCCTACATTTGAATATAAAAATAGTTTTAATCAAACAAAACTATGCTACCTTTTATCAATCAATAGCATTGTATTTTTTCCACTGTAATAGCTACTGTTAATTTGACACTGCAGTTAGACTAACACGAATTTAAGCTTTCTGCTCATATAAGACATGTCTATGTCCCGGAAAGGTGGCTGTTGTATACAACATCATTCTAATCACGTTAGTGCATGTTAGCATCAACCGTCCCGGTTTAGGGACACCCATTCCGTAGAGGTTAATTAGCAAAGTTATACAACACCCAGTTTCCCTGTGTGAAAAATTAATTGCCCCCTTACACTAAATAACTGGTTGCTCTACCTTTAGCTACAATGACTTCAACCAAATGCTTCCT
Organism: Oncorhynchus keta; assembly: GCF_023373465.1. Classification (NCBI taxonomy): domain Eukaryota; kingdom Metazoa; phylum Chordata; class Actinopteri; order Salmoniformes; family Salmonidae; genus Oncorhynchus; species Oncorhynchus keta. Next base: position 36,299,094 of record NC_068450.1, read on the forward strand.
GTAGTTGTTGATCAGTCTCTCACTTTGCTGTGGAGGAATTCTCGGCTCACTCTTGCATGCAAGAGCTTTAACACGTTTCAAGTCCTGCCACAACATCTTAATTGGGATTAGGTCTGGACTGACAAGGCCATTCCAAAACTTAAAATATGTTGCTTTTTAACCATTTCCATATAGACTTGATTGTGTGTGTTGTGATCATTGTCTTGCTGCATGACCCAGCTGCACTTCAGCTTCAGCTTCAGCTTCAGCTCACAGACGGATGGCCTGACATACTCCCGTTGAATCCTCTGATAAAGAGCAGAAGTCATGGTTCCCTTATTAAGGCATATCGTCCCGGTCCTGAGGCAGCAAAGCATCCCCAAATCATCACACTACCACCACCATGCTTGACCGATTGAATTTGACGTTTTGGAAAGTCCAAACGTAATCCGAATTGAGATGTTTATGGCAAGATTTGAAATGAGCAGTTCATGTTTGAAAACCTACAAATGTCGCTGAGTTAAACCAGTTATGCAATGAAGAGTGAGCTCGAAATTCCTCCATAGTGAGGTGAGAGACTGATCACCATCTACAGGAAATGTTTGGTTGGAGTCATTGCGGCTAAAGTTGGCACAACCAGTTGCTTAATGTAAGGGGGCGGAATTACTTTTTCACACAGGGGCATTGGGTGTTACATAACTTTGTTTATGAAATACGTATGTAATTGTTGTTTTATTTTTTCAAACAGGTTCCCTTTATCTAATATTAGGTTTTGGTTGAAGATCAGACAGCATTCAATATAAAAAAATATGCAAAAGTAGAGAGAATTAGAAAGGGGCTGTCACGTTCGCTGGAAGCACACTCAGACCAATCTGCAGCGTGATCTGGGTCCCACATCTTTTATTAGAAATAAGGGAGCCACCCAACAAAACAATAAAGACTAAGCGAACATGGAGTGCTAACATGCAACTGCACATAAACAATATCCCACAAACCACAGGTGCATTACCAGCTGCCTCCAATTGGGAACCATACAAAATCACCAACATAGAAAAACAATACCAGAACCCCACATAGAAATAATAAACTAGACTAACCCCCAGTCACGCCCTGACCTACTCCACCATAGAAAATAAAGGTTCTCTATGGTCATTATGTGACAGGGGCAAATACTTTTTCATAGCACTGCATGTGCAAACTGTTGTAATGTCAGTCTCCTGGCTGTGGATCCATGCTGCTTCATATAGAGACAGAGTGGAGGACGGGACACAGGGACAGGGTCTTCTATTCTGCAGCCATCGATCTGTGTGCCTTTATAATTGCTGTCGCACTTCTTTTTCCTTCCTGGTCACCAGCATTTGTTGTAACGTCCTGTTTTTTCTCCGTCCAACCTCTTCTTTTTTTTTTCTCTTTTTTTTTTCTTTCCTGCACTCAGAAAAAAAAGTGCTATCTAGAACCTTCAAATGTTCTTCGGCTGTCCCCATAGGAGAACCCCCTCAATAAACCTTTTTTGGTGCCAGGTAGAAACTTTTTGGGTTCCATGTAAAACCTTTTAAACAGAGGGTTCTAAATGGAGCCCAAATGTGTTTTTTGGTACCTGGAACCAAAAAGGGTTCTTCTATAGGGACAGTTGAAGAACCTTTTTGAAACCCTTGTTTCTAAGAGTCAGCTTGGCAATCATTGTTAGGCGCTCTTACCTATTCATTATGGCAATCAATCTGTATTATTCTGAACAATATGCTCAGCTTGGAACACAGCCATGTTTGTTAATTAATTTCACCTTTCATATCATACAAATCAGTAGTGGTCGGTGCCATTTAAAATGGGGGAGAACACTTGCTTTTTAATGAGCATGGCCTTTCTATTTCTACTACAGCATATTGGATGACTGTCATTAATATGTAACATTGATGAGTTTAGGCTACTACATGATACTAAAATGTTCCCTATACCCATAATGAGGTTGCTACAACCTAGCCTATGATTGAAAGTTTACAACATACGCTAGGTGCACAGGTCAAGATACATTTGAGTAATCAAGGTGACAGATATTGACACATTCAAATACGCCTTGCACACTCTTGCCTGCATCTAGCTGATCTAGGGTGTAATCATTGATCCAACAGTTGCAAACGAGAGTTTCTATTGGACAAATTCATGTAGCTTTAACCCTGGTTCGTTCGGTTTGCTTCCATTTAAGAGACGTTTTTCAACAGAAGCGGCGGAATGAATAAACCCCTGATCACACTCAAACACAGTCCACTTTCATAGCAGCCACATACATACGATACAGCATCATCACTTTGATCATTGTATAATTTCTTCTTACATCTATGTGCTCTCCTCTCACATTTTCTCTTTGCTTGTGGACTTGTGCACAACACACCAGCTGTCTGTAACCAGGTGAAAAAAAATTTCCAAGCCAAACCTTAATATCATAACCTCTATACAGCCTACATCGTTGTCACCATATTATAACGTCACTGTCAACGTGGCTACTGTAACTAACGCGTTAGTAAACCTGCTACAATCAGGCAGTACAGTGTACAGTAAACAAGGAGTTTAGCAGGTACACTTGCGAGCCACGGTGGGAATAAATTAATAAAACAAAAAGCTTACCGTGATTTGGAAGAGTCATAGTCAGCTAGCTAACATAGAATCCCTCTCTGTTGGAGACGAGTGTTTGAGTAGTCTAAACTAGCTAGCTGCGTTTGCTAGTGAATGGATTTGATTTTGAAAGAGAGTTAAAAAATATAAAATATTTATCTTTCTATTGTCTTTCTCTCTCTTGTCAACTACTAACCACATTCTATGCACTGCAGTGCTAGCTAGTTGTAGTTTATGCATTCAGTACTAGATTCATTCTCTGATGCTTTGATTGGGTGGACAACATGTTAGTTCATGCTGCAAGAGCTCGGATAGGTTGGAGGATGTCCTCTGGAAGTCATAATTACTGTGTAAGTCTATGGAAGGGGGTGAGAACCATGAGCTTCCTAGGTTTTGTATTGAAGTCAATGTACCTAGAGGAGGACAGAAACTAGCAGTCCTCCTCCGACTGCACCGCGATGTTACCCTACAGAGTGCTGTTAAGGCTACTGGAGACCTTCATTGCAAAACAGTGTGTTTTAATACATTATTTGGTGACATGTACATATATTTAACAGAGTTTTATTTAAAAAGGATAACTTTTCAAATGTTTCACTGTTTTTCCCACCATTTTTCTGAAATTCACTGAGGAGCATGGTCCTCCCCTGAGGCACCTCCACTGATGCACATGTATTTTCCCCCGTTTTAAATGGAGGATTGTTGAGAAAGGACATACAGGCATGCTCACACACACATGCGCATACAGAGAACCATACATTGCAGCATGGCACTAGTAGATTAGTCACTCGCCATTTAGATTGAGAGGACTCAATAGAGGCTGCTGCTGAGCAGCTAGGCCATTAGCATTGATCTCTGCAGTAGAGGGCTGTTGATTTCCTATAGCTCCCTTTAGTCCTCCACACAAAGAGACGTCACTGGTTCCCCTCACTTACACTGGCTGGCCCTGTCAGACAGTGAAGTGTGGCTGGCTCTCTCATAGGCCTGTCTATACCTACTCAGAGGGAGCAAACCAGCCTATAGGGTTATGGAGATAATAAATGTCTGAACGGTATCTTTATACAGAGCTATGGAGAGTGACTGTGACAGATCTGTTCATTCGAGAGATGGAAAGAAAGAGCGAGACAGAGAGATGGGGAGAGTGAGAATAAGAGCTCGTAGCCAGACATTGCTGTAGCCCTTTCCTGCAGTCAAATGACTTAGTGGCCTCATGAGTGGAATGTTATTCATATTTTTCATGATTTCATAATTAATAAACATACCTTTTTTTTACACCGAAATCCGGTGTTTCTGTGTCAAACAGTTTTGGTAATATTTCAGTCTTATATGTTGTGTAATATTGGGATACAAACTTAAAAAAGAAAATATTTCAACTATACCTGACATGGTACAGGTGTCTTATTTTTGCTCATAACTCATAACCATGTGTGTGAGGTGTATACTTTTGTTTCAAAGTAGACACTTGCTAAAACACTAAAACCCATTGGCTGAACAAAAGTCTCAGTTACCTGGACTCATTTAGCTAATTATGCAGTATGTTGTCAATACCTTAAACCATTTCACATGTTAAAACACAATTTGTTGATCTCACTCTAAACACATTCTCATTCTCAAAACACATTCTGCACTCTAATGCACATGTCATCCATACTGGTAAACACAAGTGGCAACAATCAAATACAAATAGAGAACATGTCATTGATTGAACACAACTACTCAAAATGTATTTAACCTGTTTCAAATGATGCGACACAACCAATATAAGCCAGTTCAGAGAGCAAACAGGTTCTTGAAGGTGGGAAGGAGAAAGTCTGAGAATGGATACTGTAGTACAGTGCATTGTAGGCTGTATACTGTACAATGGACAAATTGTATGGCCCTGAACATTGTGCTTTCTATTTATTAACAGTACTGACTGCTCAATAGATTTTGACTGGTTGCAGGTTCATATCAACAAAGAACAAAGTATCACAGAGACAAAGGACAAGTTTGTGAGATGCAGGGTACAGTACTATAAAAATAGGGGTACAAGGAGGAGAAAGAACAAAAAACAAAATTGCAAAGAGCAAAGCAGATGTCACGTTCTGACCATAGTTCTTGTGTGTTTTCCATGTTTTAGTGTTGGTCAGGACGTGAGCTGGGTGGGCATTCTATGTTGTGTGTCTCGTTTGTCTATTTCTACGTTTGGCCTGATATGGTTCTCAATCAGAGGCAGGTGTTAGTCATTGTCTCTGACTGGGAACCATATTTAGGCAGCCTGTTTTGTGTTGGGATTTGTGGGTGACTGTTTCCTGTCTCTGTGTTCTCTGCACCAGATAAGGACTGTTTTGGGGTTTTGACACGTTTATTGTTTTGTAGTGTGTTCATGTTGAGTTTCTGTCATTAAATAACCATGTACACTAATCACGCTGCGCTTTGGTCCTCTCTGACCCAGGAAGAAAGCCGTTACAGAATCACCCACCAAAACAGGACCAGTGAGCGTGGTAACAGGCAGCGGCAGCAGGAGAAGCAGCCAGCATCACAAGACTCATGGACATGGGAGGACGAGTTGGACGGAAAAGGACCCTGGGCAGAGCCAGGGGAATATCGCCGCCCCAAAGCAGAGCTGGAGGCAGCGAAAGCAGAGCGGCGGCATTACGAGGAGCAGGAGAGGCAGCGATGTCAGGATTTCGGGACACGGGAGCAGAATCTGGACTATACAACTTGGGAAGAGATAGACAGGTGGGCGGTCGACCCAGGGAGCGTGCCGGAGCCCGCCTGGGATTCGATGGAGCAGTGCGAGGAAGGTTACAGGAGAATAAGGTTGGCGACGCGAGCACGGCGGCGCGGTAGGAAGCCCGAGAGGCAGCCCCAAAAATGTATTGGGGGAGGCACAGGGAGAGTGTGGCAGAGTCAGGAGTTAGACCTGAGCCAACTCCCCCTGTTTACCGTAAGGAGCCATGGATGGAATCAGAGCAGTCGGCGAAGTTGAGGTGTGCGTCTGGGAATGTTGAGGAGATATTGGACAGAGTAGAGAGAGAACTGTTGGTTTGGCGTAGTATGCACGGCATTCGCCCTGAGGAGCGTGTTAGCTGTCTGATGCCACCTGTGTCAGTTCCTCATACTCAGCCTGAAACTGGTGTTAGAGTTCTGGAAGATTTGATGCCGGCTATACACACCAGGTCTCCAGTACACCTTCACAGCCCGGTGTGTCCTGTTCCTTGCACTCACCCTGAGGACTGTTTTGGGGTTTTGCCACATTTATTGTTTTGTAGTGTGTTCATGTTGAGTTTCTGTCATTAAATAACCATGGACACTAATCACGCTGCGCTTTGGTCCTCTCCTTCCCAGGAAGAAAGCCGTTACAGCAGAGTAGTAAATTCTGATCAATTTTGAGCTACTCCGATAGAACATGTTTTCGTTCATCAAAAGACAATTACGGAAAAATATGAATATTTTTTTTAAATTAAATTCTCCCTGAGAATTGTATGTTTTGAACAATGTATTTTCTATTTTTCGGTGTATTGTTTACTGACTGCTTGAGAGTGTATATCATTTTGATCACTTTGTTTATGATTTGAGAGTAGTGTTTGATTTTGAACACGGGTAAAGCTGTTTTGAGGCGAATGTTTCATTTTGCGAGAGGAGTCAGAGGTTATGTAAATAGTGCTTGAAGATGAGGTTTTGTGTTTAATGTTTTCAGGAAATGGAGCAAGGTTTCAGAAATGGCGTTTTAGCAATTGAGAAAAACTGTAATATTACTGTCACTTCTTTGCTGTACTATATGGTAACAAACAAGTACAGAAAGGTCTATGGACAAAATATTTTCCTCTCTAAGTATCTAGCTCAAGGTTAGAGGCTTGCAAGGGCTTTCAGACTGACCCCTGGCTAAGTGAGTTAACACCATTAAAACTAAGAAGTACTGTACTGGAGAGAAAGAGAGAGGAGGGAGAGAGAAAGTGAGAGAAAGGAAGGAGAGAGAGAGAGAGAGAGAGAGAGAGAGAAGTAGGGAGGGGAAAGGGAGAGAGGACGTCTGGGACCTGGTCGACACAGGGAAACAGAGGAGTTTGAGAACTAATATAGAATAAGATCAGAAAAGATGTGTTCCCACAGGCACACCCTAGTCAAGCAAGACTTCTCACACAAAGATATACCTCACACACCTCCATATAGCATATAGCACACTTATCTCAGTCAGACCGTATCAGATACACAGTGGCACACCAAACACAGTACTGTTGCCTTAAGATTGATATTACACCTGCCTATTCTCAATAAAATGTGGTTACTGCACAGCTATTGTTGGAGTGTGTGGTTATTCCCACTGTATTGTGGTACTTTCTGCTTTGCTAGGAAATCAGTTGAAGACGAGGGTATCAAACGTAACTGTGTGCTCCTTCAGTAAGACAGGGAAGAAGGAGACAGTAGAGGAAGGTAGATGAAAGAGAGGAGACACAGAGGATAGGAGTGTTCTCTTGTTCAAGCCTCTGGGGAATCTGTTTCTCCTCAGACATAGATTGATTGGTCGCCTGCCAAAAGCTACAGACAAACAAACATGTCACAAGTTTGTAATCTGCAATGTTAGAGATTGTAATGTGAATATCGAGAGCAATAAAGAGGAGAAAGTTCTGTGTTTGTGAGAGAGAAAGTGAAAGGGAGAGCGAGCGAGAGAGAGAGATCGAGAGAGGTAACCAAGAGAATAAAGGAGAAAGTGTTACAAGAGCTTAGGGTTCAAAATAATCAATGTTGAGAAGTGTTGGTCATTTTGGAAAAAATGTGCTTGTTTTACAGTATCTGTTTCTTACTTGACAGAGTGTCACAATGGTCAACAATAAAGCGACAGCCAGATTGCAGGTCCAAACTAAAACAAATGAAATACTCTGAGCCACTGACACGACATTATTTTGTCACATTGGGATGAGGTTTCGCCCTTCAATCATAGCCTCTAGGCCTACTGCCATGGGCCACCAATCACATTCCCTGGGTTGTTACACTAACATTAGAGAGAATAGCATATGTCTTGGTTATCCTTGTCTTGTCTTATTTTTTGTCGGGAGCTGAGGGGTGAATATAGCAGTTTTCTCTGATAGAAGGCCAGAGCTCACAAGGCAGAAAATAAACACAAAGATAGACAGCAACACCAAACCTTCAGAAATCTATACTGTGCTGAACATGCTCCAAGGTTGTTGTTGTGATGTATCTTAGCGGGCAGCCTGTGTGACAGGGTGGAAGAAATCTTAGCAATGATTGGAGGTGGTGAGGCCATGGGAGGTGTGTCTGTTTGTTAGATGTGTGTGTGTGTGTGTGTGTGTGTGTGTGTGTGTGTGTGTGTGTGTGTGTGTGTGTGTGTGTGTGTGTGTGTGTGTGTGTGTGTGTGTGTGTGTGTGTGTGTGTGTGTGTGTGTGTGTGTGCATGCGTGCGTGCGTGTGTGCGAGTGCGTGTGTTTGAGTTTGTGGGCTAGTCTGCCAGTCACAGGGCCAGTCTGTCACAATGGATGACTCCTGTCATGATGGTGTCAGAGATGGCCTGAAATCCCCCTGGGAGAGATAGAGGTGGGGGAGAGACAGAGATATATATATATCGCTCAATTTATTCCAGACTATTCATTGTATAAAAAAATACACACTCATCCATTACCAGGTGAATCCAGGTGAAAGCGATGATCCCTTATTAATGTCACCTGCGAAATCCACTTCAATCAGTGTAAATCAGTATTATTTGACCCTGCTGGTCATCTATGAACATTTGAACATCTTGGCCGTGTACTGTTATAATCTCCACCCGGCACAGCCAGAAGAGGACTGGCCACCCCTTAGAGCCTGGTTGCTCTCTAGGTTTCATCCTAGGTTCCTGCCTTTCTAGGAAATGTTTCCTAGGCACCGTGCTTCCACATCTGCATTGCTTGCTGTTTGGGGTTTTTAGGCTGGGTTTCTGCATAGCACTTTATGACATAGGCTGATGTAAATAAATATTAATACATTTGATTGATTGATTACAGAAGGTTTTTTAAGTCTTGAGAGAATTGAGACAATGATTGTGTATGTGTGCTATTCAGAGGGTGAAGACTAAAGATTGAGGTGCTTCTGAATACTTCTGAATGCATCTGGATATGGTTTGAGTGTGCCAATGAACTGCGACACAGCTGGGTTTTTCACACTCAACCGTATCCCGTGTGTATCAAAAATGGTCCACCAACCAAAACACATTCAACCAACTTGACACAACTGTGTGAAGCACTGGAGTCAACATGGGCCGGCATCACTGTGGAACGCTTTTGACACCTTGCAGAGTCCAATGCCCCGACAAATGAAGGCTGTTCTAGGGGCAAAAAGGGGGAAAACAACTCAGTGTTTATACAATCCATCTAAACTGCAAATAAGTTATATAAGCCTAACATTCTACTAACCCTACAATGACCTTGACTTTTATAAACCATGGGAAATGAAGAAAGATGAACAGTGACATTTGAATCACCACAGATGACAAGATAAGGGCAAATGAGGATTCCTCTGACACAGTAACTTTACCGGTGTTTGGAGTAATTACACCACATCATCCTCCAGTATTGTGCCACGGTATCATGATTAATCAAAAAGCCTATTCATAAAAAACACAAGTAGTCAAAGAAGAAAAACTAACGGCATTGCATGTGTGTGGTAAATTGCATGTGTGTGGTAAATTGCATGTGTGTGGTAAATTGCATGTGTGTGGTAAATTGCATGTGTGTGGTAAATTGCATGTGTGTGGTAAATTGCATGTGTGTGGTAAATTGCATGTGTGTGGTAAATTGCATGTTTACATTTACATTTAAGTCATTTAGCAGACGCTCTTATCCAGAGCGACTTACAAATTGGTACATTCACCCTATGACATCCAGTGGAACAGCCACTTTACAATAGTGCATCTAAATCTTTTAAGGGGGGGGGGGGTGAGAAGGGTTACTTTATCCTATCCTAGGTATTCCTTAAAGAGGTGGGGTTTCAGGTGTCTCCGGAAGGTGGTGATTGACTCCGCTGTCCTGGCGTCGTGAGGGAGTGTGTTCCACCATTGGGGAGCCAGAGCAGCGAACAGTTTTGACTGGGCTGAGCGGGAACTGTACTTCCTCAGTGGTAGGGAGGCGAGCAGGCCAGAGGTGGATGAACGCAGTGCCCTTGTTTGGGTGTAGGGCCTGATCAGAGCCTGGAGGTACTGAGGTGCCGTTACCCTCACAGCTCCGTAGGCAAGCACCATGGTCTTGTAGCGGATGCGAGCTTCAACTGGAAGCCAGTGGAGAGAGCGGAGGAGCGGGGTGACGTGAGAGAACTTGGGAAGGTTGAACACCAGACGGGCTGCGGCGTTCTGGATGAGTTGTAGGGGTTTAATGGCACAGGCAGGGAGCCCAGCCAACAGCGAGTTGCAGTAATCCAGACGGGAGATGACAAGTGCCTGGATTAGGACCTGCGCCGCTTCCTGTGTGAGGCAGGGTCATACTCTGCGGATGTTGTAGAGCATGAACCTACAGGAACGGGCCACCGCCTTGATGTTAGTTGAGAACGACAGGGTGTTGTCCAGGATCACGCCAAGGTTCTTAGCGCTCTGGGAGGAGGACACAATGGAGTTGTCAACCGTGATGGCGAAATCATGGAATGGGCAGTCCTTCCCCGGGAGGAAGAGCAGCTCCGTCTTGCCGAGGTTCAGCTTGAGGTGGTGATCCGTCATCCACACTGATATGCCTGCCAGACATGCAGAGATGCGATTCGCCACCTGGTCATCAGAAGGGGGAAAGGAGAAGATTAATTGTGTGTCGTCTGCATAGCAATGATAGGAGAGACCATGTGAGGTTATGACAGAGCCAAGTGACTTGGTGTATAGCGAGAATAGGAGAGGGCCTAGAACAGAGCCCTGGGGGACACCAGTGGTGAGAGCGCGTGGTGAGGAGACAGATTCTCGCCACGCCACCTGGTAGGAGCGACCTGTCAGGTAGGACGCAATCCAAGCGTGGGCCGCGCCGGAGATGCCCAACTCGGAATGCATGTGTGTGGTAAATTGCATGTGTGTGGTAAATTGCATGTGTGTGGTAAATTGCATGTGTGTGGTAAATTGCATGTGTGTGGTAAATTGTGGTTTCCAGAGCAAATGTCAGTCCCATATCTATTTATTTTATTTTGTCTGGGCTACAGGCAAACATACTTGGATACGACTGACCTCAGAGAGAGAGAAGAGAGAGAGAGAGAGAGAGAGAGAGAGAGAGAGAGAGAGAGAGAGAGAGAGAGAGAGAGAGAGAGAGAGAACATCAAATCCTACTCTCAATTTATTACAGATTATTCATTTTAAATAAAATTGTTTAAACAGTCCAGGAAGTGCATACACACAGGTGATTCCAGGTGAAAGCTATGATCTGTTAACACCCGTTCATCACTCTGCTAGAACAGTGATTTGTCTTTCTCTCACCCTCCCTCCCCACTGTTTCACAATCCATCCATCAGGCCTGCTGTGTGATAAAAGTAATTGTTACATAATCAAAAAGCCCTGTGAGAGAAAGTGAGGAATTTGTCTTTGTAGTTCACTCTCTCTCGTGGCTGTCATCTTGCCTGCAGATAGTTACCCTGCTCTCCGTTCTAACATAGCTGATATTATTGTCCACGGAACAGAATGGTATAAAATTCTAAAAAAACAGATATGATAAACTCACTTGAGCCAAGTCATTCAGCTAGGGGGAGTCAGTTCCTATGAATAGAAGGCACGTCTCACCCCCCCCCCCCTCTCTCCCTCGCTCTCTCTCTCTCACACACACATTCTTTCTTTCTCTCACACACACATTCTTTCTCTCTATCTCACATTCTCTCTCTCTCTCTCTCTCTCTCTCTCTCTCTGTCTCGGTGGTGTGGACAGAAAAAGAAGCAGAGCATAGTTTATAACCTACTCAAATGAAATATGATGGATGCAATCTCCCTAAGATGTTAATGGTATAAACAACAGAACAACAATCGAGAAAAGCAATCCCTTTAATTGCCACTAAAAGAGGCTAAGAGCACAGCGGCATATGCCACCTGCTTCATAGACTTGGAGCAGGGCCAAGCTCTCATGGGACTGAGCCATGGTTAAGACTGTAGCCAATAGTTATGATGCTAACCGGCTAATGGCTGTAGTGTAGCTAACGCTAACTGGCTAGCTGTGGTGCTTCAGTATTTTCTGTCCAGCATAGGGGATCAGTTATTAATGCTAGAAACTGTAGTGGTCATATTTTAGATTTTTTTTTTACAATGCAAAACATACCCATACAAACGACAGCATCACCCAAACATCAACTGCATCATACCTGCTCAGATCCACATGCTCACACCCCCATCCCCAGCGCCCGTATCACTCTCGACCACATTGCCTAAAACGGCACTATTTTGTTTCTCTACCGTCGCCCACGCACTTTCAACATTTAGGTAATAAAGCATTTAACCTTTCTATCGCGTTAACGACCGAGGATGGTTGATTTCCAGTTTTTGAGTATGCGTTTTTTCAAGTTGATTGAATGTTGAGCAAGTCACCAAAAGGTTGCTGGTTTGAATCACTGAGCCGACTGTGAATAATCTGTCGATGTGCTCTTGAGAAAGGCACTGAATCCAAATTGCTCCTGTAAGTTGCTCCGTATAAGAGTGTACGCTAAATGACTAAAATGTTTGTTTTTTAAACTGTTGGAAAGTATCCTCCGTCCCATCGAGTATCTCATTACACCCTCACATACCATGTCTTTAAATATTCAGACAGACGTGTCAAAAGTGCATTTACGTTATACTACTTCTGACAGCCAACGTTCTCCGCCCATAACCTTTGGACTTAATAACACTACTAAAAGACATGGATTACTGAGCCAATATTTGTTTTGCACTTAAGACATGACTCTGCCATTGTGCTGTACAATTTGTGAATCTTGTCTCTTGTATAATCAATTCTATACATTCATTTTACACTGGATTAAGCTCATGTTTTTTGTTAGCTGTAATTTCTTAGTTACATTCCCAACATTCTCTCCATCTTGTGCCAATATCAGTTATTTTTAAGTCTAGGTTCCAAAGGTTTGGTTCCAATAGTTTGGTTCCAATAGTTTATACATGGATATGCTCTCTGCAATGTTTTGTGCAGCTTACCTATCGTAAGAATATCATGTTCTGACTCCAATAGGATTCCCTCAAGATGTTCAAAAGATTTCAAATCGGAATTCTGTGGTATAAAACATTTGAGTTGCATGTACTTTGAAAACATCTACCTTGGTCAATCCAAAATTGCTTCTCAATGCTATGTATTTCCTATTACCAAGTCGTATACGGTTTCTATTCCTTTCGTTTTCCATGTGGACCAATTAATTGGTGAATTATGAAAAGCTATCAAAGGAGTGTTCCATGAGGTTGTGTTTTTAGGGAGTTATATTGGTTCTTCCGTGTTCTTATAGTGTTCTCAACTATGAAGTTGTTCATGTTCTTAGCTTTATCCTTTGAAAAAAGAAGCGTAAAAAGATTCTGGAGATGAGCATGTGCATCTTCAATATATTCCCATTATTTTACTTTAGGCTTTTATCTATACGTCCCAAGTAAAAACCCTGGGTGGAGAGTTGATACAATTCCAAGTCTGGAAGGTTAAAACCAGACTTAGGAAGATGTAAAACATACATTTTTATTCTATGAGTTTTATATGCCCATATAAAGTCTGTTATGACCCATCACTATATGATTCATTTTTGAACCCAGTAAATTGTTGAGTGCATTTTTTGGGGAAAAAAATGAAGTCAACTCTTGGATAGATTTTCTTACTCTGAGAGAAGAAAATAGTAGTCTTTTGTAGTTGGGAATAGTAGTCTCCAAGTGTGCTGTAGATTATTTAACCTAGTTAAATAATGATTAAATAAATAAAAAATGTGTACAGATGAAATTGTTCAGCCTCTTTGGAGGCCCTTTGTCGAATATATGATTTAGGTTGCCTGCAAAAATAATAGTTCCTGTCTGGATTTGATCTAATATAGCTTGAATTCTATCTAAAAACACCAGGTTTTCCCCTGGTGAGATATACAATGAAATCAATCTGTATGGTTCACCATGTAAGGTACAATTCAGCATTCGAAAACAGCCTTCTTGGTCCGTGTGCAGGGACATAAGTGAAAAGGGTGTATTCTTATTTATCAGGATGCCTACACCTCTGCTATTATTTCAGTAGATGGCGGCATAGGCCTCTCCACCCCAACTCCACTTCTTGGCTGTGTTCCCTTCCATACCCACAGCACTGCTGGGAAGCGGAGTTGGGTCTTGATTCTGATCGGAATATATAGACTGTTCTCTTTTTTCAGCTTAGAAGACAGGTCCTGAACGAATCAAATGGACTTGCCCTGGATTTTTGATCTCCTTACCCACTGTGCCTTCAGAATGTTAACTTTGGTCTGATAGTCCCACAGCTTGAAGACTACCATGCAAGGGTATTTGAAGTTCTTCTGGTTCACGTCGATCCGATGGCATATTTTCATATCCTCTGGTAATATATCTATGCCAAGCTCCTCTGATATCAGTTTGACCACATAGCTGGAATGTTCTCCTTTTTATTGTCATGTTCTTTTGCCTCAGTCTGTTTTCATGTTGGCCCAGAGTCATCTTCTTGTGGTCATTCTCAGTTTCTGCAATTTCTCTAGGTACCGTTACAGCATAGAAGAAGAAATGCTAATGTTGTTACCCATCCCTGACTATGTTTTGATCTTGTAATGAGCTGAGAGAGTAAGAGCTTTAGCAAATCAAATGAAGTTGTATTGGTCGCATACAAACATTTACAACGCCTTGCAAAAGTGTTCATCCCCCTTGGCATTTTTCCTATTTTGTTGCGTTACAACCTGTAATTTAAATGGACTTTTATTTGGTTTCATGAAATGGACATACACAAAATTGTCCAAATTGGTGAAATGGAAAAAATAACTTGTATCAAAAAACTCAAGTAAAAAATTAACGGAAAAGTGGTGCTGTATACAGTTGATATACAGTTATATACAGCTGTATACAGCTGTATACAGTTGAAGTCAGAAGTTTACATACACTTAGGTTGGAGTCATTAAATCTCATTTTTCAACCACTCCACAAATTTCCTGTTAACAAATTATAGTTTTGGATAGTCGCTTAATTAAGACATCTACTTTGTGCATGACACAATACATTTTTCCAACAATTGTTTACATACAGATTATTTCACTTATAATTCACTGTATCACAATTCCAGTGGGTCAGATGTTTGCACACACTAAGTTGACTGTCCCTTTAAACAGCTTGGAAAATTCCAGAAAATTAAGTCATGACTTTTGAAGCTTCTGATAGGCTAATTGACATCATTTGAGTCAATTGGAAATGTACCTGTGGATGTATTTCAAGGCCTACCTTCAAACTCAGTGCCTCTTTGCTTGACATCATGGGAAAATCAAAAGAAATCAGCCAAGACCTCAGAAGACAAATTGTAGACATCCACAAGTCTGGTTCAACCCTGGGGGCAATTACCAAACTCCTGAAGGTACCATGTTCATCTGTACAAACATTAGTACGCAAGTAGAAACACCATGGGACCACGCAGCTGTTATACCGCTCAAGAAGGAGACACGTTCTGTCTCCTATAGATGAACGTATTTTGGTGCGAAAAGTGCAAATCAATCCCAGAATTATCCTATATACAGCTGAGGTCAGAACTTCAACTGTATATAGGATAAGGCTTGACTAGAATACAATATATGCATATGTGACTGACCACCTTGATTTGTTCTTATGTAGCAAAATGTGCAATTGTGGTGTTTTCTACATTGGGTAAAAGCAGATACACAGGTACAAAATGGTATATCATACACTGCGTTTGAGGAACAATGGTAAAGTCATTCTTATTTGAAAGTTGATAAACTTGTATCCTCACTTTTGAGAAAATGGCCTTTGAATTTTTTGGTGCCTACTGGAGAGCTGTTCTTTGTCTACACCCATTCAGCATGTCTCACACCCTCTTATAACCTGTTATGGCAAGGCGATCCCCTAGGGGAACTCCCACCAAATAAAATAAAAAGCCATTTTTCCCAGCCAAAGATGGTCACAAAAGCAGGATTAGAGATAAAAATGAATCACTAACCTTTTGAAAATCTTCATCAGATGACATTCATATGACATGTTACACAATACATTTATGTTTTCTTCGATAATATGCATATTTATATCCACAAATCTCGGTTTACATTGACGCCATGTTCAGAAATGCCTCCAAAATATCCAGAGGAATTATAGAAAGCTACGCCAGATAACAGAAATACTCATCATAAACTTTGACTAAAGATACATGTTCTACATATAATTAAAGATACATTGGTTCTTAATGCAACCGCTGTGTCAGATTTTTTTAAACGTTACGAAAAAAGCCTACCATGCAATAATCTGAGACAGCGCTCAGACGTAAATATATTTCTCTGCCATGTTGGAGTCAACAGAAATACGAAATTACATAATAAATATTCCCTTACCTTTGATGATCTTTCAACAGAATGCAGTGCAAGGAGTCCTAGTTCCACAATAAATCATTGTTTTGTTCCATAATGTCCAATACTAGTGTCCAATTAGCTGCATTTGCTAGCACTTTCAGCTCACGTGCCCAAAAACTGACGCTGGTCCAGGAGAACTCGGACGAAAACTTCAAAAATATATATTCCAGGTCGAATAAACTGGTCAAACTAAGTAGAGAATCAATCTTCAGGATGTTATTTTCATATATATTCAATAACGTTCCAACCGGAGCATACGTTTTCATCTGCAGCCAAATGGAATGATGGTGACACCCACAGACAAATGCGCCACGGGAAAATGGCATTCTGTCGGGACAGTGACTATTTCCCCTCCCATTCGGTCAAAGTTCACACCAGAAGCTCCATTCCACGTTCTACTGAATGAGGACATCTAGGAAGGCGTAGGAAGTGCTAACAGATCCATATCTTATTTGGAAGTGGATAGGCGATGACTTGAAATTAGACATGTATTCAGAATTTTACTTCCTGTTTGGAAGATTGCCTGCCCTATGAGTTCTGTTATACTCACATATATAATTCAAACAGTTTTAGAAACTTCAGAGTGTTTTCTATCCAATAGTAATAATCATATGCATATATTAGCAATCTAGGACAGAGTAGGATGCAGTTCACTATGGGCATGCAATTCATCCAAAGTGAAAATACTGGCCCCTATCACCAACAAGTTTTAATAAAGCTAGGGGGCAGAATTTTCACTTTTGGATAAATAGCATGCCAAATTTCAACTTCCTGCTACTCATGCCAAGAATATAAGATATGCATATTATTCATATATTTGGATAGAAAACACTGAAGTTTCTAAAACTGTTTGAATCATGTCTGTGAGTACAACAGAACTTAAGTAGCAGGCAAAACCCAGAGGACTAACTGTTCAGAATTTTTTATTTTTTTCCCATATCTCTTCCCTATTTTGTCTTTGCCATTTGAAATTTAATAGAGATATACCTTCAGTTCCTACATCTTCCACACGATGTCCCCAGTGTTTGGAAAATGGCTGAGGTTATTTCTTTGTCTTCGCCGGAAGTAGGCCAACTCGGAACGGGGGACCCTTTTGTGAGTTGCACAAGACGTGTTTTTCCTTTTCGTTCATGTATTGAATACAGATTGCCCCGTCTACAATTTGATCGATTATTAACGTTTAAAAATACCTAAAGTTGTATTACAAAAGTACTTTGAAATGTTTTGGCAAAGTTTACAGGTAACTTTTGAGATATTTTGTAGCGACGTTGCGTAAGGTGGAAGCTGTGTTTTCTGGATCAAACGCGCCAAATAAATGGACACTTTGGATATATAGCGACGGAATTAATCGAACAAAAGGACCATTTGTGATGTTTATGGGACATATAGGAGTGCCAACAAAATAAGCTTGTCAAAGGTAAGGCATAATTTATATTTTATTTGTGCATTTTGTGTCGCGCCTGCAGAGTTATGCTACTCTCATTTTGTACTGTTGTGCTATCATCAGATAATAGCATCTTATGCCTTCGCCGAAAAGCCTTTTTGAAATCTTACATGTTGGCTGGATTCCCAACGAGTGTCGCTTTAATTTAATATCTTGCATGTGTAATTTAATGAAAGTTTTATTTTTATGGAAATGTATTTGAATTTGGCGCTCTGCATTTTCCCTGGCAATTGGCCATGTGTGACGCAAGCGTCGCACCTACCCCAGAAAGGTTAATAATAGTTCCTGTTAACCCAACCAAGTGACCTCTCACATATTATCATGCTGTGCCCTCTCTGTCAGCTAGTTCAGATGTGGGAGGGGTTCACCAAAACAGCTGATATAACCTAGAAGATATAGAGAGAAGGGGGAGAGGGATGAAGTGAAGAAGAGAGACTGTTATTGTGTGTGTGTGGTCTCACCTGGTGTCCACACTAAGTGGCTACAGAGTACTTTATGCTGGAAAACAGACACATGAGGACAAACAATAGAAGATAATGTCAATAGAAGATACTGTATGTGACGCAGACACCTATCGGAGTGTACCTGAAATCAAATTGCAACCAAAGAGAACAGACAAAATGGACATTGTTTTCATCAAGCCATCTTCTTTCTATGGTGCAATCCCGTTCCAGAGTTAGTACCGTAACCACGAGAGGACTTGAAAATGAGCCGGAGCTGAGAGGATCATCAAAACGAAAGGTATTTTGGTTTCAGTGCATTTTCTTAAAAAAATAAGTTAAATACCCTATCAATGTGTAGGCATATTGTGTAATAAAATCAATAATTAAACAATGGTTAAATAAATAAAAAATTATTGTGTACTAAAAACGTGAATGTGTTTTTGCAGAGCACACAAACAGATGAGTGGACAAAGGGCTGGACAACGGGCCCACCGAAAAAAATGCATGGTTGCCAAAAAAGCAATTCGTTCTGCAAGATTCTTAAAATGTGTTTGCAGCATTTGTCACGAGTTGACGCTGGAGAGATGAAGCAGGTATGGGGAGTCAAACATTCAATGTAGAACAGACATGGAACGAGACAGGAACAGCGTCAGCATACAAGGAAACAAAGACAAGAAATAATCCATGCAGATGCGGGGAACAGAGCTGGGGAACTGACAAATACAAGGGAGTTAATAACAGGTGATGAGTGAGTCCAGGTGAGTCTAATATCTCTGATGCACGTGACGAGGGAAGGCAGCTGTGCGTAATGGATGATAGGAGTGTGTGATGCAGGGCAGCCTGGCGCCCTCTAGCGCCAGAGGCAGGGAAGAGCGGGAGCAGACATGACGGCATGTGTGTGTTGGAGTCATATTTAATTCTTAATTGATCTACCGTTTCTATAATAGGTCACTGTTATCGATGGGGGCTCAGGGCTGTACCCTTCTGCTCATCTGATGAAGGTGCACATGGATCAGATTCAAACTTTGAAGACCGAGATCGAGTCATTGAAGGCAGACCAGCAGAAAGAGAAACATTATCTGAGGGCAGAGATACGGGCGACAGCTGATGCAGTGGTCCAGAGCCAGGCGGCATTGGCGGAGAATGGCGCGTTGAAGAGGGCGAGGAACGAGATGGAGTCAGTCGGTTCACCCTGACATTTCCATTCCTCTTATGACAACAGAACTTGACCAACTGCTCAACGGGCACAGCAAGGGCTGTCCGGACCGTTCTGCTGTTCTGCTATAGCCTAATAAACAAAGGCAGGTGGCTTATATCTTCAAAATGCTTTAAATGCTTTTTTTTTATCCAAATGTAAAAGCATATACTGTACAGTACTGTAATTTTTCATCAGCATCTTTATGCTTTTGTTAATAAAATAATGATAAAAATACTCTTTCAAAATGATAATGTTTATTTAGTTATGGATCCATAGTGATTTACCATGGGAATAAATATCACTGAACTATAGAAATATTGGAACAAAGTTGTCTAATGAAGGTAAACAAATTGTTGCATACTAAAAAATACTGTCAAACACACACAGTCATGTTGTACAGCGCCATTATGGCTATTAGCAGGGCTATATTTTTGCCTTTATGGGTGGCGCACAATTGGCCCAGCGTTCCTTTCAATCTAAAAACAGAAAAAAATGTTTTGGCCTTTACAAATACTATTTTGGCCTTTGTTAAAATTACTATCGCTCACTTTTTTTTTTTTTTTTAAGACGAAATGGCCTCCAAAATATGATGGCAGTCATTTATTAACCTGGCACCTACATAAAGCTGAGTGACTCACTCATTCATAGCTTTGGATCAAAATAAATAACTTAAAGTGCCAACATTCTTTCTGATAGTCTTTAACAAAACATTTTTGGTTATCCTGATCTGGACACCATGTACAGTATTATAATAGCCCATTATGGGCTATTAGCAGGACAATATACCTTTACCAACACCTCTCTGTATTTTGATACTTTGTGGATGGGGGCTCCAGAGTGGATGGGGGCTCCCACAGTGCAAAATGCATTGCTACAGATGCCGGTTCGATACCCATGGCAGTTTTAATTTAGAATCCTACAATCGTCTATATGTAAGTATTGGCTGAGAGTCATATTTTTCAATATAGTGTTGGCCTACCGTTGGAGACATGAGTCTCACTAGTGTTGAGTAATGTGCTGTTAAAAGTTATGTAGGTCTTATTTATTTAAAGAGCATATTGAAGTTAGAAGCAATATCCTAGAACTATTCTAGCACTGTTTCGCACTGCTATGAGCATGGGGACTGGTCTTGATAAATCAATGAGATTTTTATTTTCACTGAATCTTCATTTGGGTGTTGGTTAGACTACAATTATAGAAGTAAGGTGTAGAAATGTTATGCTCTTAGTGTAACCTCTATTTAACTAGGCAAGTAAATTAAGAACAAACTATTATTTACAAGGACAGCCTACTCCTTCCTACCTGTCGGGGAATTGATCCCCGGACTCCCACATGCCCGCACGACACGGGGATTCTTTAGCTAAATAACCCAGTACTATAGCCTACTCCTGACCGTCACGTTGTCCAGGGCCATATTTTCCGTTCCATCCTACAGGAAACCCAGAGGGTTTTTTGTTTTTCTTGGAATAGAAACAACACAACATTAATCAAATTCATTAAGCAACATTTCTTAAAATCAGTCCTGTATACTATGTTCTTACAATAAAATACTTTAAATTCTCTGGGTCAGCCACTATTGAAGGCTTTAAATGCTTCTTAAAGATGCCCTCTGGTGGTCAAACGAGCACTAACTAGCATTAATGGGAGCAGCGGTTGACACTTAAATAACGTGCCATAGAATTCTGCGGCACCATGAAAGCTGTGCCGCAGTACTCTGCAACTTTTAAAGGACGAACCACTGTATCTATCGATATCCCAGTACTTCTCACTACTTCCCCAGCTTGGGGGGAGGGATGCTGACTGGGCTAAATTAGCATCGGCACCCCGGCCAGTCCTATCTGTCATAGCCTGATGCTAATGGCGCTAACAGACCTGTGCCCTCATCTTAGCCAGCATGGCAGGGGAGATGTGACACAGAAATGAGTTGAAACTAATGATGCTAATGACTCTCAACTCCCCCCTGCCAAAATCTCCATCATTAAGACTGTCCCTTTAAGTTTCCACTAAATATGCATATTTTTAAGGGGGTTGTCTGGGTTAGAGTTGGATGAGAGAACAAGGAAACGTGATAGAGAGGATGAAGTCATGCAACACACTTAGTTTGCTGATAATTCAAACACGCTCGCGCACGCACACACGCAAACTCACATACACACGACGCTGCACACATTTAGTTCTAAAAGCAAAAGTATTTTCCCACTGGGTACACACTGGTTGAATCAATGTTATTTCCACGTCATTTCAATTAAATTACGTTGAATCATCGTGGAATAGGCATCGAATTGACATCTGTGCCCATTGGGTTATAATTCATTGCATAATCTTATTAATGTTTCTTAAGTGCACTGGAAAGGAACTTGTCTCTTAAAATGAACAGCCTGCAAAATAAACATTCCCTATGTGAGAGTTTGCAATCTGCAAAAACTGCAAATCTAAACTGCATTAAGGATGCATTTCAACATGTCTGTGTGGGTGAGCTTTTGTGAGGGGAGAGGCATGTCAACAGAAACACAGCAAGAGACAGAGAGAGAGAGAGGGGGAACAGCAGAATGAACAAGACAGAGAAAATGAGAGAGAGAGAGAGAGAGAGAGAGAAGGAGAGAGAAAGAGAAAGAGATCATCCAGTAGATGATCAAATCATTTCAGACACACAGAGAAACCATGGCTCATCTCAACTAAAGCTGCAATATGAGCCAGGCAGCAGATCAAACTATATTACCTTGGGAACAAGACACTGTATTTCTCCCCACAGCCCAAATTAAAGCCTAGCGATGAGGCTGGAGACCTGGTTCTCTCCACTCTCTCTGTCACTCTCCATATCGCAGAGCCCAGGCTCCACATTAAGACTGACAGACTGGTTCGTCCACCAGGGAGTGAGATCGAGAGAAGACATTAACATCAAACCACAGTCACAGTTACAGTACTGTACGTGCCCTATTCCCCCACTTTAGTCTTCATCTCAAGCTCTGGCTGGATCTATCACTGGTATCATTATGACACCACGTTCTGTGACAGTAGTCAATCTGATAGCATTAGCATATTTCTAGGATATTTTTCTCATATTCCATTCGATTCGCTTACGCTGTAGCCCACATACGGTAGCAGGAATACTCCTACTGTACAGCTGGAATTGTGTTAGCATTCATGAAAGTTGGAAGTTTCTCAATATAATGGACATTACTTTGTATTGCTCAATGAACTTGAATCCATGTTGCTCTCTGAATGACTCCACAGTCCATTGTCGTGGACCCCAGACTTCAGGAATGTCACACTGTTCCATCTCTGTGTGTGTCTGTGTGTGTGTGTGTGTGTATGCTTGCATGCGTTTAGTGTGTGTGTGTGAATGTGCACTGCTGCTTCAGACGCCTCTTGGCAGCCGGCCTTATTTGAACATGACACAATGATCTTCACCCTAAGAGTATAATCCCTGCCAACCCTCAGAGCACCGTCAGCGATGGCGCAGTGCCAAGCAGAGATGCGAGAGCTGGGCATCGTTTCATAGTCGCCCGCTGCTTTGCCAAGGTCAAGTGTATTTAGCCGTGCTTTTTTTCCACTCAATGGGTGGTTTTGTATATTCGGATTCAGATTAAGACATCCATTAATGATCCTATCAAAGCAATTTCCCCTGGATGGAAAGTTTAATTTGAGACTACAAAAATTGCAAAGTCTGGGGGATGAAATATGTGGATGTGTTCTAATCTAGAAAAACTTTACGGACATGGGCTGTGCCATGAATACAATGCAGGATATGGAGAGAGACAGAGGCTAGAGACAGGTGGAGAGAGAGAAAGGGTCAGGCAGGTAGTGTCATGCTGATTGAAAGTCATTTAAATAATGTCCAGTGTAGAAGTTCAGTCTGATATGGTCGACCAAGCTTAATATCCCTTTAACACTAGAAACAGGAAATATGCTAGAATGCAAATTGTAATGACACGAAATGGAATGTATTGAATATGAAAGGGAGAGCCTCACACTCTAGGAGCTCAGATACAATACTTTCATAACCAACGTTTGGACAGACAAGCTGTCTTCATCGGGGTATAATGACAAGCACTGCGGCTCACTAGTTCATATCGTTTGAAAGGACACACAGGTGTCTGTAATCATGGCCAGATGTGGCTGGATTTCATTGGTTGATTTACACATATAAATAGAACACATATAAAAGCATGACTGGATCACATACGATCATAGATACAAACATTATTTACAATGGACAGCAAAAACCCAATAATCACAAGAATCGTTTCAAATCAAACTCTACGTTGAGACCGAAGGGAGCAAGGGTCTTTAAATTGAAGATCCAGGCTGCCTCTCGTTTTAGCAATCAATCTCAAGGTCATCCCCTCTTCTAGGTTGGGTGACGTGTTCCAATATAGCAAAGGAACGAAATAGAGAGGATCGCTTCCAAAAAGTTGTCTGCAACTGGGTCCATCAGGTTTTTGCAACTACTGGTGGTACGATGCTCAGAGATTCTGGACAAGTTAACTAACTGCCTTAGTGGAGCACGCGATAGCACCTTTTATTCGGGATCTGTTTCCCTGTTGGGTGTGTTTGAAGGATCTACTGTCACGCCCTGATCTGTTTCACCTGTCTTTGTGATTGTCTCCACCCACCTCCAGGTGTCACCTGTTTTCCCCATTAGTCCCCGGTGTATTTATTCCAGTGTTTCCTGCCTCTCTGTGCCAGTGGTTTTCCTAGCTCCTATTTTTCCCAGTCTCTGTTTTTCCTTGCCCTCTGCTTGCCTGACCTCAAGCCTGCCTATCCCCTTGTTCTGTTTTGGACTCGCCTGTACCCTACCTGCCTTTTGCCTACCCCTTTTGTTATAATACATATCAGACCTCAACCATCTGCCTACTGTGTCTGCATTTGGGTCTCGCCTTGTTCCCTTATATCTACATTTGTAATTGCCATTGCATTGAGAGCAGCCATTACCCTTGTAGTTTCCATCCTATTGGAGGCACGAGGAGAAGTTGTGCATGGGGTATTTTGGGCTGGTACATTAAATCAGAGTTTGCAAATTGATCTCTGGGATTTCTGCCCTAATAGAATACGACGAAGGGAGGGTTCCGAAAACACATTACCAATACTGTCATCAAATCTTGGAATGTGCCAATGTTCGTGAACGATTACGTAATTTGTTCAGAGCACTTTGAATAGCACGTAGTAAGAATGCTTATTTTTGTTAAACTGTCCTTGAAAGAGATTAGGATTTTCTCAATGGTTGTACTGATCTGACCTTTTTGTCCTTTCTCTCCTTGAAATTTCTTTGCGTCTCAGCCATGTTTCGGGTGAAATCTGATTTTGTGTTTTTGCAAATTCTTTTGATTAGACATAATTGGCTGTAGGGCAAACTGGTTTTCAAGGGATGCAGGTGACAGCTATCAGCTCTCAGCAAAAAAAAAAATGGACCACAGACATCAGAACTATTTACTGTAATATGTTAATGTTGTATTTGACACATTTTATGTCACGTCAACCTGTTGACTGGAGTAAATAAATTAACTTCAACATGCTGTTTGTTATATTTGACGGCGTGTTTTTCCGTTGAATTGTGTTTCCTCCAAGATAAATGTATTGTTTTCTACTTAGTCTAATCAATGATAAAGCTGCATGGCGTGTTTACACACAAATCACATGAAACGTGTTCACAAATGGCAGGAAAAACAGTGCACCACCATACTTAGAGTCTGCACATGAAACACAAAGTCAAACAAGGATACTATCTTGCCGGAAGATGACGGTTGGGTTGAAGATGAGGAAAACAAACTCAGTATTGTCCTGTGTTAACCCTCATACGAGGCATTAGGATTATAGTGACAGTGTTGACAGTGATATTTGAAACGTTTCAAATGTGATCTGTCTTACCTCACAATACCCCAGCAGCCTTAACTGGCTTCCTCCCTAGAATGTTCCATTCCTTCTGAAACTGACCTGAATTATCTACATTTCATAACTTACTGGAATATGAAGTTCGACCCACCCATTGAACATGGAAAATGAAGATTATAACATTACAAGGAGAGGACTCCGTCCACTCAAAAGTAGCGGGCTTCAGAGTGTGTGTGTGGTATTGAGGCCAGGGGGAGGAGAGAAGAGGAGAGGACTCCGTCCACTCAGGAGTATTTGGCTACAGCACTTGTGTGGGACTACGGCCAGGAAGTGAGGAGAAGAGGGGAGGCTGCAAGGAGAGCAGTATGTCCACTCAGGAATATTTGGTCACAGTATTGGGTCACAGCGTGTGTGCAGGACCGTTGGCTGAGACCATGAGGACTACCTTTGCCTGAGCAGATGCCTATCTCCGTGGTGAGGAGAGGGCACTGCTGTGGACCGGAACACCTGCTGAGTCTCTCCTGATTACTTCCAGTAGGATGTTATAGACACGGGCGGTGGTAGGGTGAAAAAAGGGCAAACTCAGCGAACATTCAATAGAATGTCCTAGGGCATCTGTAATGGGGTAGAATAGACTGATATGAAATGCAAGTTCACGTTAATGCTTGAGCGTATAGCTACATTCGGGATCAAGCAAAGTGTGTGAAGATGTACGTGTTCGCATATGTATAAATGTGACATTATTAGGGAGTCATCTAAAGAAATATCTAAAGAGAGATTCACTGCGCCAGTGCCGATAGTCCTCTCTACCTTCGGTGTATCTAAGGGTGTACATTCTGGAAGCACTGCTCTGACAGCTAGTTGACGACACAGCCTGATAGATGATAGATAGTCTGTTTGTAATATTATCCCTGTGAAAGCCACACTCAAATCATCACACTTCACTACTGAAGCGAATGCAGGGGCTCTTGACTAGACATTAGAAGAAATTCCAAATGAGCTAATTTCAGACACGGGTTCTTTTTAATTGTTGTTTTATGTTTGGGATGAAAGTGGGTGGATATCTGCCACTGTGGTAGGAGATGAATGACAGGCTATGTTATCTACTCCCAGAAAGAGGGATTTCTGCATACTGAGTGACGGATGTTTCAAGTTTTCAGTTTTAATGTCACATGCACAAGTATAGAGAAATGCCTATCTTGCAAACTCAAAGCCCAACAATGCAATAATCAATAACAATGTAACACTACAAAAAAAAAGCACGAGAAATAAGAATAAATATGAAGAATAGAATAAGTAAGTAAACATTACTGTATACAGGGTCAGTTCCGATACCATATTTACAATGTGCAATCATTCTGGAGTGATGAAGATACAGTTGAAGTCGGAGGTTTACATACACCTTAGCCAAATACATTAAAGTCAGTTTTTCACAATTCCTGACATTTAATCCTAGTACAAATTCCCTGTTTTAGGTCAGTTAGGATAACCACTTTATTTTAAGAATGTGAAATGTCAGAATAATAGTAGAGAGAATGATTTATTTCTGCTTTTATTTCTTTCATCACATTCCCAGTGGGTCAGAAGTTAAAGTACACTAAATTGTATTTGGTAGCATTGCCTTTAAATTGTTTAACTTGGGTCAAACGCTGCAGGTAGCTTTCAACATGCTTCCACAATAAGTTGGATGAATTTTGTCCCATTCCTCCTGACAGAGCTGGTGTAACTGAATCAGGTTTGTAGGCCTCCTTGCTTGCACACGCTTTATCAGTTCTGCCCACAGATTTTCTATAGGATTGAGGTCAGGGCTTTGCCACTCCAATACCTTGACTTGTGTCCAAGCCATTTTGCCACAACTTTAGAAGTATGCTTGGGGTCATTGTTCATTTGGAAGACACATTTGCGACCAAGCTTTAAATTTCTGACTGATGTCTGGAGATGTTGCTTCAATATATCCACAACATTTTCCTCCTCATGATGCCATCTATTTAGTGAAGCGCACCAGTTCTTCCTGCAGCAAAGCACCCACTGCAACATGATGCTGCCACCCCTGTGCTTCACGGTTGGGATGGTGTGCTTGCAAGCCTCCCCCTTTTTCCTCCAAACATAACGACGGTCATTTTGGCCAAATCTCCAAAAAGTACGATCTTTGTCCCCATGTGTAGTTGCAAACCATAGTCTGGCTTTTTTATGGCGGTTTTGAAGCAGTGGCTTCTTCCTTGCTGTGCGGCCTTTCAGGGTATGTCGATATAGGACTTTTACTGTTTTACTGTGGAAATAAATACTTTTGTACCTGTTTCCTCCAGCATCTTCACAAGGTCCTTTGCTGTTGTTCTGTGATTGATTTGCACTTTTCGCACCAAACTATTTTCATCTCTAGGAGACAGAATGCGTCTCCTTCCTGAACGGTATGATGGTTGTGTGGTCCCATGGTGTTTATACTTGCATACTTTTGTTTGTACAGACGAATATGGTACCTTCAGGCGTTTGGAAATTGCTCCCAAGGATGAACCAGACTTGTGGATGTCTACCATTTGTTTCCCAGGTCTTGGCTGATGCTTTCGCAGTAAATCATTTAAAAAATCTGACAATGCAGTTGGATTAGCAAGATTCTTTCGAAACACTTGAGACACTTGTATTTTCATGAATGTTTAATATGACTATTTATGTAGCGATCACCGTATGTTGTGGAATTTCAGCCCGCTGCACAGAGAGGTTAATCCAGGGCTTTTGTTTGGGGAAGCAGCGAACCCTCACTGTGGGGACAATGTCGCTGATACATTTTCTAATGAAACCAGTGACTGAGGTGGTTAGCTCATCAATATTATTGGTGGAGTCTCATATTCCATATTCCATAAACATATTCCAATCAGCGCTAGCAAAGAAGCCCTGTAGCATCATCTCTGAATCTGGTGACCATTTCTCAACAGAGCGAGTCACGGGTACTTCCTGTTTGAGTTTCTGCTCGTAAACAGGAAGCAAGATTACATTATCATCATTATCATTGTCTGATTTGCAAAATGGTGGATGAGGGAGGTTCTTGTATGCTTGCTTGTGGGTAGAATAACAGTGGTCTAGGACTTGTTGATGGTGTCTTAGTGACGCAAAATTAAAATCGCCGGCAACCAGAAATGTAGGATGGATGTAGGTTCTCTTTCTTGTTTATAGCCTTGTAGAGTTTGTTTTAAGTGCCAACTTTTCTTATCCTGAGGTGGAATGTATACAACAGTCTCGATTACACCCAAGACGGGTGAACAGTGTGTTGACACTTCCACCGCGCTGGAGTTAGAACACGCGCCGGAGTTGATGTAGAGGTAAACCCCTCCCCCCCCTCGATTTCCCCGACTCCACTGTCCTGAAGGCCCGGTGATGGAGAATCCATGGAGTTGGACAGCCATGGGAGGTATCTTGTCCGAGAGTCATGTTTCAGAAAAGCAAAGAATATTGCAGAGTCCCGTTGGTAGAAAATCGGCGATCATCCATCTTATTATCGAGTGACAGTACATTGGCCAGTAGAATGGAGGGAAGAGGTGGCCGGTTTTCCCTTCACCTTAATCTTGCCAGGATTCCACCCCCCGTACCTCTGTAACTCCGGTTTTTCGTTTTGGGTAGCCCGAACATTGGGTATGAATTACAGAGAAAGCCCAAATGAGTGGAAGTTGAATGCGGAATTGGGGTAAGTAACTGCTGATCTGATGTTTAAAAGTTCTTATTGGTTGTAAGAAATAGTAGCGAATACATTTCATGAAAATAATGTACAAATAAACAACAAAATAATCACCATATAGTAAAGTTGGCTCAGACCTTCCAAAATGGCAGCCATCCAGTACCGCCCCTTCTTTGTATTAAGGTGTTACTGGAAACACAGACAGGACGACATGTAGGTGGGTCCTGTCCTCGAAACTCATCGACGTCTCTAAATGTCTGAAATCTCTGACTTGAAATAGAAACACTGAATGTTGAATCTTGCTATAAATACATATATCCTCCATGTTGATGTAGAAAACATCTGGTGTTGAACGCCAAGTCAGCGATGAGATGTTATTTTCTCTCCTTGTCGTTGGCTGTTTGGCTTTCTGGAGCATGCAGGACTGGAGGCCATCTTGTAAAACACACACCTGAGTTAGGGTGCCAGGGGCAGCCGGGGATCAGGTGTGACTAATCTTCCACCTCTCACTGGACATCACCCCTCCGTGTGCTTCATCTTTAGTCTGGTGTGTGTATGTGTGTGTGTGTGTGTGTGTGTGTGTGTGTGTGTGTGTGTGTGTGTGTGTGTGTGTGTGTGTGTGTGTGTGTGTGTGTGTGTGTGTGTGTGTGTGTGTGTGTGTGTGTGTGTGTGTGTGTGTGTGTGTGTTGTGTGAGAGAGAACACACTGCGAATGCATTCATGTATAGTGTGTCTTTATGTTAATTGGCCCTTTTGGGTAATTGTGAATTGGTTCACTAATGAATGCTTCAGTTCTCACAAAGTAGTCAATGTTCAATTACCAGATAACATAAAGATATGACTTCAGGCTATCCTGCTACATCTTGAGGCTAACCCATGTTCCCCACTGAGACTGTCCCCTTCGTCTGAAGAGGCTGTTAGCAGCAGGTTAGTAGCTTAGTATCACTCTGCTCCTCTCCTGTCTCTTGTTAGAGATGCTTTAATAAGTCAAGAAGGCATAAGGCAGTACTCAGTATAGAGCTCAGAGTTAAATTACTCACTTCAAAGCTTGTCTGCTCTTTAACAGTAAAGCAGACTATTAGGCCCCTTTTAGAGCGGTTCTCATTGTCGTTTTCTTTAGTGGGCCCCGCTTGGCCCTATAAATGTTCCTCTCATTATCGCCAGGCGTCTGCCTAGTTGCCTGTAGTTGCTTTCCCTTATTTCCTCCTCTTTTTTATGGTCTGTTTTTCCTTTCTCCCCATCAGCTGAGTCAGTGTAATTTAGGGAGACTCAGTTAAGGATCTTTTGTTCTCCTTAGTGGTTTAAAGTGTCCTAAAGGGGGTTCCTCAGCGTTTTACAGCACCAGAGGAAGATGGCGGATCAAGGACAGAACAGCTGCAGACAGTAACAGAAGAGATTGGTGCAGACGGGGGTAGAGGAGGGGCACAGCCTTAAAAAGAGAGTAAAAAACACACAGGGAACATCATCACTGCAGTTCTGTTACTGCTTACTGTCCAGCAGGACCTCTGGCTCGGCTCCAGCAGGCAGCACTGCAGGGGAAACAACGTTAGATTGATGTTATAAATTGGTACAAATGGGATGCAAATGTGTCTGACATACTAATACAGTTTCTTCCAACTGCTTACACACAAAATCTTCTCATGTCACACGATATTTGAAACCTCTCACTCAAAGTGCAACACTACCCACCAAATATCCAAAACCATAAGCTATTTCTCAGCCTTTGACTCAGTTGTCAAATGTATAAAACACTTTTTTTCAAAACAGTACACACAATTCTCTACCTAAAACACAAAAATCTAACAGGAAGTGACTTGCTTTCCTTTTCCA
Organism: Oncorhynchus keta; assembly: GCF_023373465.1. Taxonomy (NCBI): domain Eukaryota; kingdom Metazoa; phylum Chordata; class Actinopteri; order Salmoniformes; family Salmonidae; genus Oncorhynchus; species Oncorhynchus keta. The sequence goes on from NC_068450.1 coordinate 36,329,576, forward strand.
AAAACAACCAATTATTCACCAGGTCAAATCAAATCAAATCAAATTTTATTTGTCACATACACATGGTTAGCAGATGTTAATGCGAGAGTAGCGAAATGCTTGTGCTTCTAGTTCCGACAATGCAGTAATAACCAACAAGTAATCTAACTAACAATTCCAAAACTACTGTCTTATACACAGTGTAAAGGGATAAAGAATATGTACATAAGGATATATGAATGAGTGATGGTACAGAGCAGCATAGGCAAGATACAGTAGATGGTATCGAGTACAGTATATACATATGAGATGAGTATGTAAACAAAGTGGCATAGTTAAAGTGGCTAGTGATACATGTATTACATAAGGATGCAGTCGATGATATAGAGTACAGTATATACGTATGCATATGAGATGATTAATGTAGGGTAAGTAACATTATGTAAGGTAGCATTGTTTAAAGTGGCTAGTGATATATTTACATAATTTCCCATCAATTCCCATTATTAAAGTGGCTGGAGTTGAGTCAGTGTCAGTGTCAGTGTGTTGGCAGCAGCCACTCAATGTTAGTGGTGGCTGTTTAACAGTCTGATGGCCTTGAGATAGAAGCTGTTTTTCAGTCTCTCGGTCCCAGCATTGATGCACCTGTACTGACCTCGCCTTCTGGATGATAGCGGGGTGAACAGGCAGTGGATCGGGTGGTTGATGTCCTTGATGATCTTTATGGCCTTCCTGTAACATCGGGTGGTGTAGGTGTCCTGGAGGGCAGGTAGTTTGCCCCCGGTGATGCGTTGTGCAGACCTCACTACCCTCTGGAGAGCCTTACGGTTCTGGGCGGAGCAGTTGCCGTACCAGGCGGTGATACAGCCCGCCAGGATGCTCTCGATTGTGCATCTGTAGAAGTTTGTGAATGCTTTTGGTGACAAGCCAAATTTCTTCAGCCTCCTGAGGTTGAAGAGGCGCTGCTGCGCCTTCTTCACGATGATGTCTGTGTGAGTGGACCAATTCAGTTTGTCTGTGATGTGTATGCCGAGGAACTTAAAACTTGCTACCCTCTCCACTACTGTTCCATCGATGTGGATAGGGGGGTGTTCCCTCTGCTGTTTCCTGAAGTCCACAATCATCTCCTTAGTTTTGTTGACGTTGAGTGTGAGGTTATTTCCCTGACACCACACTCCGAGGGCCCTCACTTCCTCCCTGTAGGCCGTCTCGTCGTTGTTGGTAATCAAGCCTTCCACTGATGTGTCGTCCGCAAACTTGATGATTGAGTTGGAGGCGTGCGTGGCTACGCAGTCGTGGGTGAACAGGGAGTACAGGAGAGGGCTCGGAACGCACCCTTGTGAGGCCCCAGTGTTGAGGATCAGCGGGGTGGAGATGTTGTTGCCTACCCTCACCACCTGGGGGCGGCCCGTCAGGAAGTCCAGTACCCAGTTGCACAGGGCGGGGTCGAGACCCAGGCTCGAGCTTAATGACGAGTTTGGAGGGTACTATGGTGTTGAATGCCGAGCTGTAGTCGATGAACAGCATTCTCACATAGGTATTCCTCTTGTCCAGATGGGTTAGGGCAGTGTGCAGTGTGGTTGAGATTGCATCGTCTGTGGACCTATTTGGGCGGTAAGCACATTGAAGTGGGTCTAGGGTGTCAGGTAGGGTGGAGGTGATATGGTCCTTGACTAGTCTCTCAAAGCACTTCATGATGACGGAAGTGAGTGCTACGGGGCGGTAGTCGTTTAGCTCAGTTACCTTGGCTTTCTTGGGAACAGGAACAATGGTGGCTCTCTTGAAGCATGTGGGAACAGCAGACTTGTATAGGGATTGATTGAATATGTCCGTAAACACACCAGCCAGCTGGTCTGCGCATGCTCTGAGGGCGCGGCTGGGGATGCCGTCTGGGCCTGCAGCCTTGCGAGGGTTAACACGTTTAAATGTCTTACTCACCTCGGCTGCAGTGAAGGAGAGTCCACATGTTTTCGTTGCAGGCCGTGTCAGTGGCACTGTATTGTCCTCAAAGCAGGCAAAAAAGTTATTTAGTCTGCCTGGGAGCAAGACATCCTGGTCCGTGACTGGGCTGGATTTCTTCTTGTAGTCCGTGATTGACTGTAGACCCTGCCACATGCCTCTTGTGTCTGAGCCATTGAATTGAGATTCTACTTTGTCTCTGTACTGACACTTGGCTTGTTTGATAGCCTTGCGGAGGGAATAGCTGCACTGTTTGTATTCGGTCATGTTACCAGTCACCTTGCCCTGATTAAAAGCAGTGGTTCGCGCTTTCAGTTTCACGCGAATGCTGCCATCAATCCACGGTTTCTAGTTTGGGAATGTTTTAATCGTTGCTATGGGAACGACATCTTCAACGCACGTTCTAATGAACTCGCACACCGAATCAGCGTATTCGTCAATATTGTTATCTGACGCAATACGAAACATATCCCAGTCCACGTGATGGAAGCAGTCTTGGAGTGTGGAGTCAGCTTGGTCGGACCAGCGTTGGACAGACCTCAGCGTGGGAGCCTCTTGTTTTAGTTTCTGTCTGTAGGCAGGGATCAACAAAATGGAGTCGTGGTCAGCTTTTCCGAAAGGAGGGCGGGGCAGGGCCTTATAAGCGTCGCGGAAGTTAGAGTAACAATGATCCAAGGTTTTTCCACCCCTGGTTGCGCAATCGATATGCTGATAAAATTTAGGGAGTCTTGTTTTCAGATTAGCCTTGTTAAAATCCCCAGCTACAATGAATGCAGCCTCCGGATAAATGGATTCCAGTTTGCAAAGAGTCAAATAAAGTTCGTTCAGAGCCATCGATGTGTCTGCTTGGGGGGGGGGGATATATACGGCTGTGATTATAATCGAAGAGAATTCTCTTGGTAGATAATGCGGTCTACACACACACACTCCTCACATGTGCAAACACTAATAGCTTAACTGATCACTAACCAATCACTGCTTTACTGTAGTATAAATAGGTCAAAGGTCAGATTACCTGTTTCGAACAATGGATGCCAACAATGGACAGAGAGCAAGAGGAGTAGGAGGGAGAGGAGGAAGAGGACAAGGACAAAGAAGAGAAGGAAGGAAAGCCATCTCTGATGAGATTAGGGCAACACTTGCTGATCATGTGATCAACCACGGTTTGACCATGAGAGAGGCTGGACTGAGAGTCCAGCCCAATTTGAGTCGATTTACAGTGGCGTCCATAATTCGAACCTTCAGAAATGAGAACAGGTATGCAACTATCTAATGACTATTTTAGCATTACAGTAATGTACTGTAAAATACGTATGACTGCATAGTATTGCATAAACATTTGTAACTCTAAGCCATTTACTGCACTGCATTGAATGAATGAGGTTGCTGTACTACCTTTTTTTGTACATTGTTTACAGTTCCTATGCTGAACACATACTGTGTTTGAATTCTGTACAGAGTGGAAAGGCAAAGACATCATGGAGGACGAGGACATTTGTTTGCAGATGTACAAGAGACTGCAATTAGAAATATGGTTTTGGCCAACAATGCAATTAGGATTCGAGAGATAAGAGAGCATATCTTGAATAATGACACCATATTTAACAACATCAATGCTGTAAATCTGTCGACCATACAACGCATCCTCCAACGGCACCGAGTGACGATGAAACAACTTTACAAGGTGCCATTTGAGAGAAACTCTGACAGAGTCAAGAATATGCGCCATGACTTTGAACTTCCGACATACCATATTTACTCATCTGTATATCCTTTTGTCTGTTACAGAGAGTATTAGAGCTGGATGCCCATGTAATTTGCCATGAATTTTTTATGTGGATGAGGTTGGCTTCAACCTCACCAAAACCAGGCGCCGCGGAAGAAATGTAATAGGAGGGGGCATGAGAGGGAGAGGGCAATTACCAATGTCCCTGGACAGCGTGGGGGTAATATAACTATGTGTGCTGCCATCACTCAAAACGGGGTCCTCCATCACAATGCCACACTGGGTCCGTACAACACTGGCCACATGCTCACTTTTCTGGATGCAATTTACGCAATGCTTGTCCCTGATCCAGATCAGGAGCCTGCTAGATTTGTGGTTTTATGGGACAATGTTAGTTTTCACCAGGCTGTTCTGGTCCAAAACTGGTTTGCCACCCATCCACAATTTGTAGTTTTGTACCTACCCCCATACTCATCTTTTCTAAATCCCATAGAGGAATTCTTCTCAGCCTGGTGCTGGAAAGTGTATGATCGCCAACCCTATGCCCGCATGCCGCTTCTCCAGGCAATGGGGGACGCATGTGGGGACATAGAGGTTGCCTCTGTCCAAGGTTGGATATGACATGCTAGGAGATACTTCCCTCCATGTGGGGACATAGAGGTTGCCTCTGTCCAAGGTTGGATACGCCATGCTAGGAGATACTTCCCTCCATGTGGGGACATAGAGGTTGCCTCTGTCCAAGGTTGGATACGCCATGCTAGGAGATACTTCCCTCCATGTGGGGACACAGAGGTTGCCTCTGTCCAAGGTTGGATACGACATGCTAGGAGATACTTCCCTCCATGTGGGGACATAGAGGTTGCCTCTGTCCAAGGTTGGATACGACATGCAAGGAGATACTACCCTCCATGTGGGGACATAGAGGTTGCCTCTGTCCAAGGTTGGATACGACATGCTAGGAGATACTTCCCTCCATGTGGGGACATAGAGGTTGCCTCTGTCCAAGGTTGGATACGCCATGCTAGGAGATACTTCCCTCCATGTTTGGCAAGAGAAAACGTGTCTTGTGATGCGGACGAAGTATTGTGACCAGACCCAGGCCGGAGAAGAAGTGTAGCTTAGCACTGGTGACTGCCCCCCTACCAATTCCTGGACTGCCCCCCCGGGACCCCACACACACAATTGTGTTCTTTACTGTATTCTAAATAATATACTTTTGGTTTACATATGTTTACGGTTTTGTTGTATGCTGCCGTATACAACAGTAATGTTTGGCCTAATAAATATTTTCTGTTTCTACATTGCATTGGTGTTTACAGTGTACTTGTTACCCCTCTCAGCAGATTACTTTCACTGTAGAACATTGTATTGAAATGTAGATATAAGCCTATGAAAGACCAACGAGCTTTAGATTGAGAACAACAGTGTTTACATGGTATATCCAAAGATGTACTGTTATGAAAGCAGTGTTTGCCAGTTGATGCAAATGCTTCATTCTGACATGTGTTCATTTCATTTTGAATGCAGTGTTACATTTTGAAGGAGATGTGAGGCATTTTGCGTTTTGTGTGTGCAGTTTTGGGAATTGTGTGTAGAGTTTTGAAAAAAGGAGACCGTTTTGAAAACGTGTGTCAGCAGTTGGAAAAAAACAAAAAGGTCTTTTGACAGTTGAAATTGCATCAACGTCTATATGACAGGTTTTTAGTGATGCTGAAAAAGACATATTTTGATTTGTTAGCCTGTGTCTCAGACTGTTTCATTTGTGTTATCGGGAAGTAGAGATATGGAATGGCACTAAGAGGGCGAGAGAGAGAGAGACACAGGGAATGGAAAGAGGGAGAGATGCAGACAAAGAGAGGAGGCACAGACAGACAGAGAGAGAGAGCGAGAGAGGGGAGTCGGTCAGTCTTCCAGCTGTCAGGTTAACACACTGGAGATATGAGAAAGCACCACTGTGTGCACGCCATGGATGCCATTAGTCCAACATTCCTGCTCAGCCTTCCTACACCCCTCCACTTAGAAAGCAGGAGATGAAGGGAGGGGTGGCAGAGAGATGAAAAGAGAGAGAGAGAATATAAAAGAGAGAGGGGAGTCTAATTTAGGTCATGGCTGACACTATGACTCCAGCACCTAGGCAGAGGATGGCAGGGAGGCTGGCCCAGGATTGGGGTCAGTGGCTGGCTGGACACAGCCCTGGTCTGATGCGCTCCAGAGGACCAAAGAGTCCCCAGTGAATCACCTGACCTCAGTCACTAGTCATTAGGAATCAAACGAGTATCTGTTTGTTGTAATGTTTCCCAACTGTAGGAATTCCGACTATGCAGTAATACCACTGACCAGAGGTGGGCTACTAACCAGGACAGTGGGTTGAATAAAATGTGTTTGTTATAACATGCATTTCATGAGGTATATATTTTCTAGAATAGACCATGTACATGTCTATGCCTTCACAGACAGGAAGAGACAATCTACAGGCAGAGGAGTCTGAAACAGTTGTTTTTGACTCTTCTCTGTTGGATGAGGGTGTGTTGTGATCAATCGTCATGGTGATGAATGAGATACAGTAGGTCGATCCCCTAAAGTATAGAATCAGAGTAATAACTTCCATTTACCCCAAGGCCAAACGCAGCCAACCATGTTCTGGGGATTGCTCTCTCTTTCTCTCTGGCATCAACCAAACAGACCAACAATCATACTCACTCAACACACACACATACACGTTAGCGCCACAATTACTTTGGAATTGATGGGCTGGCCCCTGTCTAAACTTGTTCAGACCTGGGCAAGAAGGGCCAAATGAATCCTGACTTTGATATGAAAAAAAATTGCAGGAGCTGCCCATGTCAATTTTTCATTCCTTCTACTTCTCTCTCTCCTCTCTCCTCCCTCCATCACATCTCCTTTAGAGTGAGATTTGAGGGCGGAAGGGGGATAAGAAGAGCGGGGGTGGGAGTGGGGAGGAGAGGGCTAGGAAGGCGGGCCGTGGGATAGGGAGAGATGGGGTTGAGGGTTGTGGTTGAGGGTGTGGAGGTTAAGCATCGTGGGTAGTGGGATGATGAGGAGTGGGGGCAGGCAGGGGTGATGAAGGAAAAAGGGGGAGAGAGGGCCACATTAGGTCAGCCTACCACTTGATCGGTATTATGTTCCACTTTACCCAATTACAGGAGAGAGAGAGAGAGAGAGAGAAAGAGAGAGAGAGAGAGAGAGAGAGAGAGAGAGAGAGAGAGAGAGAGAGAGAGAGAGAGAGAGAGAGAGAGAGAGAAGGGCAGACCAGAGAGAGTGATTATCCCATGTCCACACACACGGGGGGGGGGTTGAGATGGGGAGAGAGGGGAAGGGTTGAGTCTTAGTGAGCTCATTTTTGATCCAGTTTTTGAAATGGTTGTCGTTGCTGATTGTTGTTTGTTCGATGACAGAGACAAAATGTTCTCCCTCTATCGCTCTGTCCTTCTTGTTTAGTCTAGTGTGTATGTGCACAAGATATGTTTGCATGAGTGCAGGTGTGTGTAATCGTGGCACTCAGGGGCAAATCCCTGACCTATAGCCTTATTTAGTTGATTATCCTTGATTGTCCTTTGCTCTGTGATTCATATGTAGCCTTGTGGTAAAAGCACGTAGCTGTATTAATTTAAATCCACTAGATGGCACTGTCTCTTTAAAAGACCCATAAATAATGTGTGCAAGCCATTATGGGATTGCACATGGGCAGTGTGTAAGAGTGAGATACTTTTTATATTAGTCTTGTACCAGAGTATATCCTATTTTGCATCATATGCAGTGTAAGAGTTTATTTTGTCATATTTATGCCAGGTGGTCATGTTAGCCTGTTGATACTTTCATGAGGATGTTAGCTTCTTGCTAGCTGAATACCAGTGCTCTCAGAACCATTTTGTGAAGTTGATGCTAACATTATTTGAAGCGTGAGTAATTATCAGAATTACATTCTATTTCCTGTGAAGCTTCATGGTGTTGTATTTCGTTTAATTTTTGTATTGTGACTTATATGTTTATGACATTTCCCCCGGTGCAGTATGGGAGAGATGAGGATCTACTGTTCCATGTGGGGTTAGGGTATCATGTGGACAGTGTGTATGTAAAAATTCATATTGTTATATGAGAAAATGTATTTTTGTTTTTCATGCGCGATCTCATTTTGTTTATGGACATCTTGTACCCAGATATCTGAAATGTTATGTCAGGATTTGGCCAGGGTTGTTCCGGTTTTTGGTCACTAGATGCCCCCATTGTGTATTTTGACCTTTTGTTTTCCCTTGATCCCCATTATTATTTGCACCTGTGCCTCGTTTCCCCTGGTTGTATTTAAACCCTTAGTTTTCCTCAGTTCTTTGCTCTGTGTTTGTATGTTAGCACCCAGCCCTAGTATTCTGTGAACTCTTGTTGATCCCGGTGGCCTCTCTTGTGGAATTCTGTTTTTTTGTTCTTGTTTATTTATTTTTGAGTATCTTTTGAGGCTTTTTATGCTATACCTACCACCTTGTGGATTTACCTTTTTTGTCTTGGAGGATTACCTTTGTTCTTGTGGAATTCCTTTTGAGGTTGTGGAGTTACATGTTTTCCTGAAGGACTTCACTTTTTTACTTCATTAAATACACCGTCTCAAGTACTGCTGTGTCTGCCTCCTCTTCTGGGTTCTGCCGACTATTCGTGGCTCAGTTGGTTAAGTGACTGTTTCTCACTCCGGAGACCCGGGTTCGTAACCGGGTCCTGACATGTTAGAAGGTCGACTCTAACGGTGAACATTGTGATCTCTGCATTCTCTTGTGTTTTTATAGAAAGGAGAGTTACTACTGTTTATGCATTTCACTTTGTACTTATTGTACTCAGATTGTTTTTATGCACTTTACTAACAGATGTATTTCACTTGATTGTGATTGAGACTGAACTTTACTTTATAGTGACTTAATCTTGTGGTGATTATCTTCTGCAGTATTCTATTTTAAATGTACGTTTTGACAGAATAAACAACCCCAAATTAGTTTGTGTCCTGCCAGGCTACACACACCAAACATTTACAATACCCACTAAATCATTCCTGCCTCCTCTCCTCTCTCTCTGACCCTCTCTCCTCTCTCTCTGACCTCCTCTCCTCCTCTCATCTCTCTCTCTGTCCTCATCTCTCTCTCTGTCCTCCTCTCCTCTCTCCCCTGTCTCTCTGACCTCCTCTCCTCTCTCTCTGACCTTCTCTCCTTCTCTCCCCTCTCTCTCTGACCTCTCCTCCTCCCCTCTATCTCTCTGACCTCCTCTCCTCCTCTCCTCCCTCTCTGACCTTCTATCCTCCTCACCTCTGTCTCTCTGACCACCTCTCCTCCTCTCCTCTGTCTATCTGTCATCTTCCTCTCCACTGTCTCTCTGACCTCCCCTCTTCCTCTGCTATGTCTCTGTGATCTCTCCTCTTCTCCTCTCCTCTTCTCCTATCTCTTTCTGACCTCCTCCTCTCCTCTATCTAATACCTCCTCTCATCATCTCCTCTGTCTCTCTGACCTCTCATGCCCCTCTCTGTATCTCTGACCTCCTCCTCTCCTCTTCTGACTCTCTGACCTCTCCTACTCTCCTCCTCTCTTGTCTCTCTGACCTCTCCTCTTATCTCCTCTCCACCTATCTGTCCTCTCCACTGTCTCTCTGATCTCTCCTCCTCTCCTCTCTCTTTCTGACTTCCTCTCCTCTATCTAATACCTCCTCTCAGTCTCTCTGACCTCCTCTCCTCCTCTGTCTTTCTGACCTTAATTCCTGCTCTCCTCTGTCAGTCTGACCTTCTCTCTTCTGTCTCTCTGACCTCTCCTCCTCTCTTCTGTCTCTCTGACCTTTCCTCATCTCCCCCTCTCTGTCTCCTCTCCCCATGCTCTCTGACCTCCTCTCCTCCTCTCCCCTGTCACTCTGACCTGCTCTCCTCTGTCTCTCTGACCTCTCACGCCAAGTAAAGTTCACCCTAGTCTGACTTCCTCAACGACTTGGACAAAGACTCCTCCCCTCCTCCACTCCGCCCTCTCTCTCCAACAGGGACTCACAAATAACTAGTGGCGCTTCACACAGACCTCATGAAACCATCGGAAATACTTAATGTTTCCTATTGATCGGTCCCCTGATCTTTTCCCCAACCCCCTGGGTCAGCATTAGTATCGAGGAGGAGCCCTGCCTACTATAGAGCAGCCATCTCCATGCCCTTCCAAAGAGGGAGAATTAGATGAAGTGTTATCTACAACCCTTCCTCTCCATACCAACACACAGAGACAGTGCTGAGGGTGTGTACTCCAAGGGCTATGAGTGCTGCCGTCTAAATTCGTTTTGGATTCTCTGATAAGTCTCACTTTCCAGTATAATGTCCCTTTCAGACTCTCTAACTCTGTCATCTGCATCCCAGAGTAGTTTGAAAGTGTCTAGAGACACAGATCAGGTTTACTTTTATTATATCTGGACATATTCGATTAAATTATTAGGGGACGTCCACTGAGTATGCCAATCATTAGGAACACCTTCCTAATAATGAGTTGCACTTGGTAGTAGGTGCACTTGGCTACCATACTCTGTTCAAAGTCACTTAAATCTTTTGCCTTGCCCAATCACCCTCTGAATGGCACACATACGCAATCCATGGCTCAGTTGTCTCAAGGTTTCTGAATCCTTCTTTAACCTGTCTCCTCCTCTCCATCTACACCGATTGAAGTAGATTTAACATCGTCAAAAACGGATCCTAGCTTCCACCTGGATTCACGTTGTGGTCAGTCTATGTCATGGAAAGAGCAGGTGTTCTGAATGTGTTGTTTACTCGGCGTAGATACAGTGTGGTGTGTTAGGATGAGATGAATCCTGCAGAACATTCACCTGTCTCTAGCTGTCTCTAGCTGTCTGATTCCGGAAACTTCGAAATATCATGTTAAAGGGAAGGCTGTATAGGAGAGGCTGACATTTAATCAGACATCTCCAGCCTCAAAGAGCCTCACACTGCTTGTGAATGGAGAATAAAGAACAGGACAAAAAGAGTCAGAAGAGCTAAGAAAAGGAGAGCTGGCTGGCCCAGACGTTAGAGTCCTTGACCTTGGAGTTGGGGGTCAATCTTCAGTGTTACCTCCAGTTGAGACGTGGTAATGAATAGTCCGTTTGTATAAGGGCCGCTACCAAACTAGGCCACGGGAGAAAAAAGAGAGAGAGAGAGATAAAAAAAGAGTCGACTCGCCGCTCTCCTTATCCAATCTCTGATCAAGGTGAGTCACTCACTCCGAAGGTTGAAACTGAGAAGTCAGAACATCGGAATGTCAGAACATCACAGGGTAAAACCTGGCGCACAGACCCCGTTTACAGTCTGAGCTGCTTCCGTCTCTGCCACAAACAAGAGTGACTTTGTTGTAGAAAATATGACATGTGTATTTGGAATAGAAAGGTTTTACCCCCCTTCTGTCACACCAGAGATATGTGAATTCATGACACGAGCCCACATAATGGGTTGCAGGGAACATTGTGAAGAGAAAAGGAGCAAGATGGGGGGGAAAAGTCAACTAAATTGCAAGCGACCACACATCTAATAACATTTCAAGCTAAAAGCCTTGTTTGTCATGCATTCTCATTTGCATCCCTGTGAAATATGCTGTCACGTTCTGACCTTTATTTCCTTTGTATTGTCTTTATTTCGTTTGGTCAGGGCGTGAGTTGGGGTGGGCAGTCTATGTGTGTTTTTCTATGTTGGGGTTTTGAGTTCAGCCTAGTATGGTTCTCAATCAATCTCTGCCCGAGATGGCATAGCAGTTCAGACGTCTTTTGTCCTCGTCTTGTCGTGTCCTGTATATATATATATTTACAACTTTTTTTCACATACATTTTATTTTTATTTTCCATCAACTCATCTTCAAAACACTCTCCTGCAACCCGCCTCACCAATTTATATTTAGTATTATTTACCTCAAATCTGCAATCCTCCATGAAGCTAGCCAGCAGCTAGCCAGAAACTCCAAGAAGCTAGCCAGAAACTAACCAGAAGCTAGCCAGGAGCTAGCTAGAAGCTAATCAGAAGCTAGTTCAGAAGCTAGTTAGCTTCTTTACTGGCAAATCGTTAGTATTCAGCTAACCACGGTTTGTGGTCATCAGCTATCCTTTAGCTCGAAAATCTATCGCCAGTTTTGTACGGCGCAGCGCGGCTCGGAATGGAACATACCGGACCAATTTTTCTCTCCATGTCCTTGGATTTCAACTGCTCTCTGGACATTCATTTCCGGATCTCACAGCTAGCTAGCTGCTATCCGTGTGTCTATCTGCTCTCGTCGATTCCGGAGCAAACATCAATTACTCCGGAGATAGCCAGCTCCGTCAATCACTCCTGAGCTCCGTCAATCACTCCTGGGCTGCAGTCACCTATCCGGACCCGTTTTACTGCCTACGCAGAGCCCCACCGGGCCTTCACAACTGGACTGCCGACGTTATCTACCCGAAGGAGATCCGGCTGGCTCCTCCGTCGCGACGTTACCTGAACGCCCATCTGCAGCCTGCTAACCGTTAGCTGTCTTACCGGCTGCTCTCAGAATAGACAATCGGACAATTTATTTATTTTTATTATTATTATGTTTCTTCTTGGGCCTCTATAACTATATATATTGTTTTTATTTTATTTGTGTTGTTGTGTGATTTGGACTAATCCCCTCTACCACACGGAACCCCACTAATCTACTGACGGAACGCAAGAGGTGGCTAACAACAGACCTCCATCCTATGCTAGCTTGCTACCGATGTCCTGGCTAGCTGTCTAAATCGCTGTGACCCCCAAACCAACCACTCCACTCACTGAACTCTTTTGATCACTCGACTAAGGATGCCTCTCCTTAATGTCAATATGTCTTGTCCATTGCTTGTCCATTGCTGTTCTGGTTAGTGTTTATTGGCTTATTTCACTGTAGTCCTGCTCACTATACCTTATCCAATGTATTAGTTCCACCACCCACACATGCAATGACATCTCCTGGTTTCAATGATGTTTCTAGAGACAATATCTCTGTCTTCATCACTCAATACCTAGGTTTACCTCCACTGTATTCACATCCTACCATACCTTTGTCTATACATTATACCTTGATGCTATTTTATCGCCCCCAGAAACCTCCTTTTACTCTCTGTTCTAGACGACCAATTCTTATTGCTTTTAGCCGTACCCTCTGGCGATGTAGAGGTGAATCCAGGCCCTGCAGTGCCTAGCTCCACTCCGATTCCCCAGGCGCTCTCTTTTGATGACTTCTGTAACCGTAATAGCCTTGGTTTCATGCATGTTATCATTAGAAGCCTCCTCCCTAAGTTTGTTCTATTCACTGCTTTAGCACACTCTGCCAACCCGGATGTTCTAGCTGTGTCTGAATCCTGGCTTAGGAAGACCACCAAAAATTCTGAAATTTTAATTCCAAATTACAACATTTTCAGACAAGATAGAACTGCCAAAGGGGGCGGTGTTGCAATCTACTGCAAAGATAGCCTACAGAGTTCTGTCCTACTTTCCAGGTCTGTACCCAAACAATTTGAACTTCTACTTTTAAAAATCCACCTCTCTAAAAACAAGTCTCTCACCGTTGCCGCCTGCTATAGACCACCCTCTGCCCCCAGCTGTGCTCTGGACACCATATGTGAACTGATTGCCCCCCATCTATTTCAGAGCTCGTGCTGCTAGGCGACCTAAACTGGAACATGCTTAACACCCCAGCCGTCCTACAAACTAAACTTGATGCCCTCAATCTCACTCAAATTATCAATGAACCTACCAGGTACCCCCCCCAAAGCCTTAAACACGGGCACCCTCATAGATATCATCCTAACCAACTTCCCCTCTAAATACACCTCTGCTGTCTTCAACCAAGATCTCAGCGATCACTGCCTCATTGCCTGCATCCGTAATGGGTCAGCGGTCAAACGACCTCCACTCATCACTGTAAAACGCACCCTGAAACACTTCAGCGAGCAGGCCTTTCTAATCGACCCGGAAGGATATAGATCTCATCCCGTCAGTAGAGGATGCCTGGATATTTTTTTTAAATGCCTTCCTAACCATCTTAAATAAACATGCCCCTTTCAAGAAATTTAGAACCAGGAACAGACCAACACAAAAACATCCTATGGCGTTCTGCATTAGCATCAAACAGCCCCCGTGATATGCAGCTGTTCAGGGAAGCTAGAAACCATTATACACAGGCAGTTAGAAAAGCCAAGGCTAGCTTTTTCAAGCAGAAATTTGCTTCCTGTAACACTAACTCAAAAAAGTTCTGGGACACTGTAAAGTCCATGGAGAATAAGAACACCTCCTCCCAGCTGCCCACTGCACTGAAGATAGGAAACACTGTCACCACTGATAAATCCACCATAATAATAATAATATATGCCATTTAGCGGACGCTTTTATCCAAAGCGACTTACAGTCATGTGTGCATACATTCTATGTATGGGTGGTCCCGGGAATCGAACCCACTACCCTGGCGTTACAAGCGCCATGCTCTACCAACTGAGCTACAGGACTATAATTGAGAATTTCAATAAGCATTTTTCTACGGCTGGCCATGCTTTCCACCTGGCCATGCTTTCCACCTGGCTACTCCTACCCCGGTCAACAGCACTGCACCCCCAACACCCCCAACACCCCCAACAGCCCCCACCCCCAACACCCCCAACAGCACCCCCAACAGCAACTCGCCCAAGCCTTCCCCATTTCTCCTTCTCCCAAATCCATTCAGCCGATGTTCTGAAAGAGCTGAAAAATCTGGACCCCTACAAATCAGCCGGGCTAGACAATCTGGACCCTTTCTTTCTAAAATTATCTGCCGAAATTGTTGCCACCCCTATTACTAGCCTGTTCAACCTCTCTTTCGTGTCGTCTGAGATTCCCAAAGATTGGAAAGCAACTGCGGTCATCCCCCTCTTCAAAGGGGGGGGACACTCTTGACCCAAACTGCTACAGACCTATATCTATCCTACCATGCCTTTCTAAGGTCTTCGAAAGCCAAGTCAACAAACAGATTACCGACCATTTGGAATCTCACCATACCTTCTCTGCTATGCAATCTGGTTTCAGAGCTGGTCATGGGTGCACCTCAGCCATGCTCAAGGTCCTAAACGAAATCTTAACCGCCATCGATAAGAAACATTACTGTGCAGCCGTATTCATTGATCTGGCCAAGGCTTTCGACTCTGTCAACCACCACATCCTCATCGGCAGACTCGACAGCCTTGGTTTCTCAAATGATTGCCTCGCCTGGTTCACCAACTACTTCTCTGATAGAGTTCAGTGTGTCAAATCGGAGGGTGTGCTGTCCGGACCTCTGGCAGTCTCTATGGGGGTGCCACAGGGTTCAATTCTTGGACCGACTCTCTTCTCTGTATACATCAATGAGGTCGCTCTTGCTGCTGGTGAGTCCCTGATCCACCTCTACGCAGACGACACCATTCTGTATACTTCCGGCCCTTCTTTGGACACTGTGTTAACAACCCTCCAGGCAAGCTTCAATGCCATACAACTCTCCTTCCGTGGCCTCCAATTGCTCTTAAATACAAGTAAAACTAAATGCATGCTCTTCAACCGATCGCTACCTGCACCTACCCACCTGTCCAACATCACTACTCTGGACGGCTCTGACTTAGAGTACGTGGACAACTACAAATACTTAGGTGTCTGGTTAGACTGTAAACTCTCCTTCCAGACCCATATCAAACATCTCCAATCCAAAGTTAAATCTAGAATTGGCTTCCTATTTCAAAACAAAGCATCCTTCACTCATGCTGCCAAACATACCCTTTTAAAACTGACCATCCTACCAATCCTCGACTTTGGCGATGTCATTTACAAAATAGCCTCCAATACCCTACTCAACAAATTGGATGCAGTCTATCACAGTGCAATCCGTTGTGTCACCAAAGCCCCATATACTACCAACATTGCGACCTGTACGCTCTCGTTGGCTGGCCCTCGCTTCATACTCGTCGCCAAACCCACTGGCTCCATGTCATCTACAAGACCCTGCTAGGTAAAGTCCCCCCTTATCTCAGCTCACTGGTCACCATAGCATCTCCCACCTGTAGCACACGCTCCAGCAGGTATATCTCTCTAGTCACCCCCAAAAACAAATTCTTTCTTTGGCCGCCTCTCCTTCCAGTTCTCTGCTGCCAATGACTGGAACGAACTACAAAAATCTCTGAAACTGGAAACACTTATCTCCCTCACTAGCTTTAAGCACCAACTGTCAGAGCATCTTACAGATTACTGCACCTGTACATAGCCCACCTATAATTTAGCCCAAACAACTATTTCTTTCCCAACTGTATTTAATTAATTAATTTATTTTGCTCCTTTGCACCCCATTATTTTTATTTCTACTTTGCACATTCTTCCATTGCAAAACTACCATTCCAGTGTTTTACTTGCTATATTGTATTTACTTTGCCACTATGGCCTTTTTTTTTACCTCCCTTCTCACCTAATTTTCTCACCTAATTTGCTCACATTGTATATATACTTGTTTATACTGTATTATTGACTGTATGTTTGTTTTACTACATGTGTAAATCTGTGTCGTTGTATCTGTCGAACTGCTTTGCTTTATCTTGGCCAGGTCGCAATTGTAAATGAGAACTTGTTCTCAACTTGCCTACCTGGTTAAATAAAGGTGAAATAAATTTAAAAAAATTAAAAAATCAGAGGCAGGTGTCGTTAGTTGTCTCTGATTGAGAATCATACTTAGGTAGCCTGGGTTTCACTTTTGGTTTGTGGGTGTTTGTTTCCATGTGAGTGTTTGTTGCCACACGGTACTGTTTCGGTTTTGTTCATGTTCACATTTGTTTTGTATTTCATAGTGTTAAGTTTATGTCTTTAAATAAACGTTATGGACACTTACCACGCTGCGCATTGGTTCTCCGATCCTTCTCGCTACTCCTCCTCAGAAGAGGAGGAAGAATGCAGTTACATATGCATACATATATTTGCACGAGCAGAGGCACAATGTCTACACATGAGACGTCAAGCAGAATTCAAAAATATATATTTGTATTAGATTTTACAGTCTGCCCAATGGTAGCAGACAGGATAATGCATTTTCCTACTTTCTCACAGATTCACGAAGCCATAGTTACTGTAAAATGCAATTGTATTCATTTGTCTCTCGACAGCTACTGTAGAAGAGTCGATTCTGTAGTAAACCATAAGGAGCGGGATATTATGTGGGTGCTGAAGTGACTACTGAGTAGGGTTATATTCTGAAGCACCGCAGGCGTTCATGCCTCAAGAACATCAAGCCATGCTGTTTATTGATCTGATTGATCTGTTTATTAATATGTATTCATGTGTTTTCCTGACTTGACCTGCATTGGATCCACGTATTCTTTCATTTGATCTAATATTCCTCGCATCAACCTGATAGGCATCAAAGAGGAAAGCATTGATTTCTGTGTGGGTCACTGAAAGCACACATTGCATCTTCAAATTACGCTGAACGGCCCGGTCGGGAGTTGCAGTGGACAAAGCCGTGGGAAGGAGAGCATTAAAAGTAGGTTTTAAGTTATACACACTCCACAGGAGGTTGGTGGTACCTTAACTGGGGAGGACGGGCTTGTGGTAATGGCTGGAGCAGAATAGGTGGAATGGTATCAAATACATCAAACACATGGTTTCCAGGTGTTTGATGCAATTCCATTTGCTCTGTTCCATCCATTATTATGAGCCGTCCTCCCCGCAGCAGCTTCCACCGGTACGCTCCCTGTGACAGAATGGTTTGGATCGCATTGTAATACCTCTTTGTTTTATTAAATCACTAAGCAAATGCTTTGTGTTTCTCTAAATAGTCTGCTCTTGTTCCATTATCATCAGCCCAGACCGGTAGCACAACCAGTGCGAGAGGCATTCGACACGACAGCATCTTTAAATATTTAACTTCCTGGGTCAGAGCGGAGAGAGGGATCGCACTTCGTAAATAAGTAGTAAACAAAAAAAAGGAAAACAGTTTAGAGGGGAGATTAGTCCCGGCTAAAAGTGTAACGATGCCTCACTGTTCCAGCCTGCATAATTTAGTGGCCATGCAATGTCCGACTGAGTCCAGGCCTTTCCGGATTGAGACATCATTCCATAGAGCGCCAAGGAAAGAGGGAGAGGAGAGAAGCCGCCTGGCTCCGTTTTGCTCGGGCTCTGTCTGAGCAAATCACAGTACCGTGTTTACAACGGAGCTAGTTTTCCCAGAACGCACTTTGCATTTTAATGAGGCCCTTGCCTGCATACTAAGTGCACATTAAGCCGGTGCAGTGGGGGCGAGTGGAGCGATACATTACGGTCAAAGTGAAACAGCCTCTTCAAATGTTTTAACTAACAAAAGCAGAAGTTTTGGGGCTCCTGTGTGAGTTAGTGAGATGGTGGTTGTTGTGGTGGTGGTTGTGGTGGTGGTTGTGGTGGTGGTGGTTGTGCTGGTGGTGGTTGTGGTGGTGGTTGTGGTGGTGGTTGTGGTTGTGGTGGTGGTTGTGGTGGTGGTGGTTGTGCTGGTGGTTGTGCTGGTGGTGGTTGTGCTGGTGGTGGTTGTGCTGGTGGTGTTTGTGCTGGTGCTGGTTATGGTTGTGGTGGTTGTGCTGGTTGTGGTTGTGGTGGTTGTACTGGTGGTGGTGGTTGTGCTGGTTGTGGTGGTGGTGGTTGTGCTGGTTGCGGTGGTGGTGGTTGTGGTGGTTGTGCTGGTGGTGGTGGTTGTGCTGATTGTGGTTGTGGTGGTGGTGGTTGTTTAGGTGGTTGTGGTGGTGGTGGTTGTGGTGGTTGTGATGGTGGTGGTGGTCTTGCTGGTTGTGGTTGTGCTGGTGGTGGTTGTGCAGGTGGTTGTGGTGGTGGTGGTTGTGCTGGTAGTTGTGGTGGTGGTTGTGGTTGAGCTGGTATTAGGGATGATGAGGAATAAAAGGAGGAATTGACGACGAAGAGGTTGGGTATGATAGTGTCAGTATTAAAGCACTGTTAAATTCCCCATTATTAAGAGATATGACCCAGATAATCCACAGTATCCCCCTACCCATACCCACCCCCCCCCAACCCACCAGACAACCAGCTACTTACTATGATTTGTTCTATATTTTTCTTTCACAGTAAGCACAATAGTCTTAGAAACCATGTGTTTTTTTCCTTAATGTTTCCAACCCTCCTACTCTTCTATTCCTGAAGAATTCCTGGTTTCCTTGGAGACAGCCAGGGAACATTGGTGGGATGGCAGACGCCAGGTCTCTTCAGGCTCAAGCGGGAAGGATCCCGCTGTGGCCAAAACCCTCTCCGGAGTGCCTGGAATCCAATCTGACACAGATTTTTCCATCGCCCAGTCGGAGCCAAACACCGGCAGACAGGATCAAGCACTTCCTGCAGGCCCTGCATTAGGGTCATATTGATAGGAGTCTCAGACTGCTAGATCCCTGCATTAGACACTACAGGGCAGAAGAAAGACTGACCAAGGAAGGCTTTGTTTATTCATTGTTTTTTCAAAGCCTTGTTTGTTCATGAAATATGCACATTGTTTAGAATAATGTTTGCTATACATTACCATTTCATAATTATTAAGCTGAAGCTTCATCTGTTCCTTCTGGAAATGTGCGGCCGTGTCCAAATATCCATTTTTGCGTCTTAAATACTAGACAGACTTTTTTTCTTTATAGAATGTGACATTTCGAAAAATCAAGTATAGCAAGTATAGTGCCCGGATGTCATACTAATTTTGGCTTTGGCAACAGCTGATCAATTACATATGGGGATGCGCTACCCAAATCAATGAATAGTGGGAAACAATCACGGATGACACATTCTCAGCATGCGAAAATATAAAGTTTTATAGTAAGAACATTTTCGAAAATCGAGTACGCTTTAAGCAATGTATAGGAAAAGAGGGGGATGCGAGTTTTCACAGCTAGATCTCTTCAAGTAAACAACTAAACAACTTGGAAGATGGTGAACAGTGAAGCTTCTGCAGTGGTCTTCAAATGTCAGTAATTTTTTTGTTCTCCTTAAAACTGATCACAACTATTTCATCGTAAAGTTACATCTATGGAAACAGATATGTAGCCGTCTTCTTGGCATGGAAACAGATATGTAGCCGTCTTCTTTGCATGGAAACAGATATGTAGCCGTCTTCTTTGCATGGAAACAGATATGTAGCCGTCTTCTTGGCATGGAAACAGATATGTAGCCGTCTTCTTTGCATGGAAACAGATATGTAGCCGTCTTCTTGGCATGGAAACAGATATGTAGCCGTCTTCTTTGCATGGAAACAGATATGTAGCCGTCTTCTTGGCATGGAAACAGATATGTAGCCGTCTTCTTGGCATGGAAACAGATATGAAGCCGTCTTCTTTGCATGGAAACAGATGTGGCAGTCTTCTTGGCATGGAAACAGATGTGGCAGTCTTCTTGGCATGTAAACAGATATGTAGCCGTCTTCTTGGCATGGAAACAGATATGTAGCCGTCTTCTTTGCATGGAAACAGATGTGGCAGTCTTCTTGGCATGGAAACAGATATTTAGCCGTCTTCTTGGCATGTAAACAGATATGTAGCCGTCTTCTTGGCATGGAAACAGATATGTAGCCGTCTTCTTTGCATGGAAACAGATGTGGCAGTCTTCTTGGCATGGAAACAGATGTGGCAGTCTTCTTGGCATGGAAACAGATATGTAGCCGTCTTCTTGGCATGGAAACAGATATGTAGCCGTCTTCTTGGCATGGAAACAGATATGTAGCCGTCTTCTTTGCATGGAAACAGATGTGGCAGTCTTCTTGGCATGGAAACAGATATGTAGCCGTCTTCTTGGCATGGAAACAGATATGTAGCCGTCTTCTTGGCATGGAAACAGATATGTAGCCGTCTTCTTGGCATGGAAACAGATATGTAGCCGTCTTCTTGGCATGGAAACAGATGTGGCAGTCTTCTTGGCATGGAAACAGATATGTAGCCGTCTTCTTGGCATGGAAACAGATATGTAGCCGTCTTCTTGGCATGCCGTTAGCTAGCTACATCATTTAGGAGGACAAGAAGTTGGAAATGTTCTAACGTTAATGTTAGCTACGGGAATGACTTGCTTTGCTGTTGAGCAAAAACTTCAGATTAAACATTTGTGTAGTTAGCTAGCTAGCTACTTGTAAATACCCCGGCTTGTGTTCAAAGTTCAAACTGTTTCAGGGTCTTATGACAAAGCCAGGCATTTAATTCAGTGGAACACAGGCAGGTGAAATGCAGTAAAACAAGTTTTCAAATCAAATCAAACTTTTTTTGGGTCGCATGTGCCGAATACAAGTGTAGACCTTACCGTGAAATGCTTACTTACAAGCGCTCAACCAACAGCGCAGTTCAAGAAGAGTTAAGAAAATATTTACCAAACAAACTAAAGTAATAAATAAAAAGTAACACAATAACATAACAATAACCAGGCTATATACAGGGGTTACGGTATCGAGTCAATTCGCGGGGTACAGGTTAAAGGTCATTTGTACATGTAGGTATGGGTGAAGTGACTATTGTAATGAACATAATTGGAGACAGAGAGCTGGTTTCAGCGCAGGGAGCAGCAGGTGAGTCTCTGACATTTTTTAGGGGCTTTCCTCTGACACCACCTATTATATAGATCCTGGATTGCAGGAACCTTGGCCCCAGTGATGTACTGGGCCGTACGAACCTTATGGTCAGATGCCGAGCAGTTGCCATTCCAGGCGGTGATGCAACCGATCAGGATACGCTCGATGGTGTAGCTGTAGAACTTTTGGAGGATCTGGGGACCCATGCCAAATCTTTTCAGTCACATACGGTGTCCAGGGCACAGCTGGAGGCTGAGGGGGGTCTATTACAAGCGGCAACAGTGAGAGACATATTTCTGTAATGGTGGATTTTTAAAAGTAGGAGCTCAAACTGTTTGGGTTCAGACCTGGATAGCATGACAGAACTCTGCAGGCTATCTTTGCAGTAGATTGCAACCAGTCGACGATGATTGAGGTTTCGTCTCTGGAGGGACAAGTTAAGCCAGGTGAGGTCTCCGCATGTGTGGGGTGGGACGAAAGAGCTAAGGCATTTTGAGCGGGACTTCAGGCTCCACAGTGAAATAAAACAGTAAAAACTAACCAAGACAAGGCGTATTTGTCACGGCAGATTTCCTCCTCTTCCTCTGAAGAGGTGAAACAAGGATCGGACCAATATGCAGCGTGGTAGGTGTCCATGGTTTTTAATAAGAAAAACTAAACATGAACACAAATAGAAAATAATAAAGTGAACTTGCAACGAAGCAGTCCCGTGTGGCACTGACACTGGAAACAGTCACCCACAAAATACCCAAAGAATATGTCTGCCTAAATATGGTTCCCAATCAGAGACAACGATAGACAGCTGCCTCTAATTGAGAACCAATCTAGGCAACCATAGACATACAATTTACCTAGACAGGAAACAGCCCCATAAACATACAAACCCCTAGACAAGTCAAAACACATAAATTCCCATGTCACCCTGGCCTAACCAAAATAATAAAGAAAACAAAGATAACTAAGGCCAGGGCATGACAATATTGACATTAGAGAGAGGCAATAAGCAATCACAGTTGTCTTAGCTCTCCTGATCAACAACAATGGGTAAATTTGGTACATACAGGACCTGAGGCTGAGGCCGACAAGTAAACAAAATGAGGTACCGTGTTATTGAAACAGTCCAGGGGGCATCAGCTGTGTAGCCGAGTGATCATAGGTTCAAAAGAGCAGCAATAGGTGAGTCAGGGTGCCGTTCAGTAGTCACTACTACACTAGGCGAGCAGGGGACTCAACGTTCTGAAAAGCTCGCGGGCCGGGGCTAGTAGCTGTTTCTTCGGTGACATCGTAACAGAATAGCCTGTTGAGACCACATCGGGCGATCACGTCGGCAGTCCAGTCGTGATGGATCGACGGGGCTCCATGTCGACAATAAAGGGTCAAGGCCAATTGGCAAAGGTGGTAATTGTAGCCCTAGAATTAGCCGGTATATGGGCCTAGCTCGAGGCTAGCTGGTGCTTGCTTCGGGACAGAGGCGTTAGCTAACAGTAGCCACTCGTTTGCAGCTAGCTAGCTGCGAAGATCCAGTGTAATGATCCAGAGCAGCAGGAATCTGGTGATATGGTAGAGAGAAGCAGTCCGATATGGTCTGGGTTGATATCGCGCTCTGCAGACTGGCAGGTGTTGCCCGAGCTAAGGCTGGCTGAGGACAGGGAAAAAAAGGCAAGGACAGCTAGCCGTGGCTAACAAAGACTAGTAGCTGGCTAGCTCCTATTGGAAGTATTGGAAGTAACACGAAAAAGACTGGCTATTTACACGGGATAATTTACACGGGATAAGACAAGGACAGATACACGTCCTACTGCAGTGCCATCTTGGGCATTGTTGACGCTTACGTGTCAGCCTCTTGGCTGTCGTCAGAGCTTTTTGCTCTACTTAACTAAAGAAACTATCTTTCGTACATATTAGTAATAATTGATAACAATTCTAAAGCACTTTACATACTAATGTCAAAGAGCATATACAAAGCAAAAAACAAACAAGCAATACATCATCATGAGAAGCCTAGCTATAGTAAGGTCAACCAATAAAGGCCATGTCTCTTCAAAGATGGAGAGTGACAGTTAATGACTTGATGCGTGGAAGGTGGGTAAGGGAGATGGTTGATGGAGTCTGGTGACGATCTTATAGAGGGCTAGCTACTCTGGGAACCAGCCTGAGTGGCGAAACCACCGGACTTCTCCTTCCCAATGTATGGCAACCACTTTGGCGATGAAGTTGCTTTCTGGTTCATATGAAGCTGATGCTGCTTTTAAGACAACAGGGAACTGTGAAGAAAAATAAAATAAAAACATGCTCCTGTTGGGAAAAATAGTTTTGAATGGTCATCCAACTCGGGGAATTACAAGTCAGAAACTCATCATCCTAGAGCTCCGACTTCTCTGACCTAAAGATCACCTTTTTTCCAGTCTGAGCTTGTTTTTTGTTTCCGAATTCCCAGTTGTCTTGAACACACCAAACGTAGTATGTTTTGGCCGTGGCATACTGCATACTTTTGACCTAACAGTACGTCCTGAATAGTACTCTATGGTAGTAGGATTAGGACAGAGTATGCAGTTTAAGTGAGTAGAAGGCAAGCCAGAATTCAGACATGGCCAGTTTGTGTGAAATATTCTATGCTTGCGTAAAGTTTATGACAATCATTCCGCCTCCATTCTAAAGCACTACATTTGTCTGAAATCATTTTCCTCCTTATTACCTTGGGGGAAATGAACAGTGCCGTTTTGAGATGATATAAGAAAATAAATGGTAAAGTCTCGAAACAATGGCTCAAATAACCAAATCTAGACAGGTCAGTGAAGTAAGAAAAATAACGCGGCATCCTTTCTGACCATGTGTTCGGCTCCTGGGTATTACATATAGTTTAACCCCGCGACTTCTGGAAAGCCTCTCAGGCTCAGAGGAAATGGGTTGAAGAGGAGCGGGAAGGGAGTGATTTGCTGTTGACCTCCCCAGAGAGAGAAAGGTCATCTCTCACTGGTAAGTTAGGTCCTATAAGCGTATTCCTTTCATTTGTATACCATGTTATGACAGGTTCCTAGGAATTGTTTGCATTTACTAGCTGAAGGATGTAGCTAGATCGGCTGCAGACAATAGCTAAGGTCTCAATAGCTGGGTTTTGTATCTCCCAGAGTGACTCTGAATAGCTAGTAATCTGCTCAAAGACACGATAAGAGTCAGAGGTAATAAAGGTCAAATTCAAGGTCAGGGTAAGAAATTCGAATGTATGCCCTCATACTTACAAATGGCAACACATTAACATTGAACATGAATTAGAACTTCAACTACAATGCTGACTTCATTCTTGGCATATTCCATCACATACAGGCATTCTAGTGAATGTACTTGCACTTTTAAAATGCAATACATTAAATTGAACTTAAACTTAAACTGCAATACCGCCTGACTCTTGCCATATTTAGTTCCAGATATTCCCTGGTGAGTTTAGGCCTCCACATCATATATGCATGAGCTCTGTATACAGCTAAATCGATATTGCATCACCCAAGGAAGAAGTATCTCGTAGTCATTGGAAGACATAAGTATCGTAAGGAGATTAATAGATGCCTACACTGTAGGTATCTGCAGCCATCCATTTTTCATAGCACTTTCCACCATTATTACCTTGGGAAAAATGACAGGAGTTATTGAAACTGTCTTGTTTACACTGTAGAAGCAATGTTGACCCAATGTTTGGAGGCCCACCCAAGGTCTGAGTTTACAGGACTGAGGGCGAGACAAACAGAAACAGGGCGAAATACAGATGGAGATGGAGGGTGGGAAAGAGACAGAGAGGGACTTGTTTTCATTCATTTTTCGTCTCTTCTCTGGGAGCAGAGGTTGTGTTTGTGAAAGTCTGGGAGAGAGACATGGCACAGGGGAGAGAGAGAAGCACCATACCGGCTGTCTGTGCTCCATCAAAGATCAGAGGCCAGGGATGACTGAGTACCTTCCACAAATGCTCCACCTACAACAAAAAAAAGGTGCTATCTAGAACCTTGAAAGATTCTTCGGCTTTCCCGTAGGGGAACCATTTGAAGAACACTTTTGGTTGCAGGTAGAGGGTTCTACATGGAATCCAAAATGTTTTTTACCTGGAACGAAAAAAGGTTTATCCTATGGGGACAGCCGAAGAACCCTTTTGGAACTTTTTTTCCTAAGAGTGTACGGCCCTGTACAACAGCACAGCACAGCTTCCAAAATCGTATAGGTTGCCTGGCACCCATGGCCCAATGCCAACGCCATATCCCAGCCCAGGAGCCCTGAATATGTGGGCAAGGCTCAGAGGTCACAGATCGCAAGGTCGCGGAAAGAGAACAGGATGCACAGTACCGAAACAGACAGCTATTTCCAGCCCTGGGTAGAGAGAGTAATGTGCACAAAGAGAGAGAAGTATTACTTCTGGAGCAGTACAAGGAAAGAGAGGCTTAACAATCTGAATGAATAGGTGCAGAACAGAGATCCTGAATATTTATTCTAAGTCAGAGGTGTTGTAATTTGTGTATTATGCCACACAACACAAAACCTCATTAGACTTCTCCAAATCCAACAATGAAGTGTGGTACTCATACTGTACCTGTGGCAAAAACACACACACACACACACACACACACACACACACACACACACACAGTGGGCTGCTGAGTTTGAAAAGTAGCTTCCTCCAGAGGGCTTAGCCTGGTTCTCTGCCCTCTTCACTTTGATTCTGCAGTTTTCCCATTAAAATCTGAAATGATAGATTAAACTGCAATGAGTCTGTTGATGGACCTCCAGATCCCCCAGGGCCACCCTAACAGCAGCTCTGCCCCAGGGCGACGCCACAGAGCTGGGGACTACATCTGTTTAACTCCCTTGGGAACTCTGTGGAAGTCTCTTGAATACAATGAGTACTGCAAATGATATGCTTATGTGTGTCCCACTCATTTTTTTATTTTTTAAATTTTACCTTTATTTAAACAGGCAAGTCAGTTAAGAACATATTCTTATTTTCAATGACGGCCTGGGAACAGTGGGTTAACTGCCTGTTCAGGGGCAGAACGACAGATTTGTACCTTGTCAGCTCGGGGGTTTGAACTCGCAACCTTCCGGTTACTAGTCCAACGCTCTAACCACTAGGCTGCGCTACCGCCCCATAACCAGATGTCTGAGTCCTTACCGAAACCATTACTTGACCTTTATTGCCAACCTTTGAAATGTCTTTAACTTCCCCTCCGATATACGTTTAAACAATGTCAGCAGCAGCTATGCACTTCATTTCTGCTCTCTGCCTCTTCCCCCCTTCCTCGGTACAGCATGGTACTTGATACATAAATATATATAAAGAACAAAGCCTGGGCAACACCATGGGGGATAAATTTCCTCAGCAGGTCTCCCTCCCTGCACTCAGCGTGTGTGTGGTGTACGTGTGTGTGTGTCTAGATCTCCCTCCCTGCGCTCCGCTCGGCTCCACACTGCTCCCAGGTGATAATTATGCCGCCGCCCGTCTCTGATGCATCCTGGGGATTATTTAAATGGTCAAATGAAGTGATGTTCCGCAGCTCAAGGAAGTAGGCTCAGGGGAGTCCTTTGATTGGATAGACAGTCATAGTGCTGGCAGAGGGCGAGGACGGAGAGTGTGGCTCTGTGTGTGTGCGTGTGTGTGTGTGTGTGTGTGTGTGTGTGTGTGTGTGTGTGTGTGTGTGTGTGTGTGTGTGTGTGTGTGTGTGTGTGTGTGTGTGTGTGTGTGTGTGTGTGTGTGTGTGTGTGTGTGCCTGCGTGTGTATGTTTGTGTTGTGTGTTATAATTTTCCCCAAACGAGCAGTGGTGGAAAGCATTATACAGTCAGGAAATCCCTGGTGGACCTCAACCATACTTTTCTCCACAAATGATTGTCCTGTTGGTTAATAGCCATCGTATCCAGGGGTGAATTGCATTTCCTCCAATACATAACTTCAGGATAAAAGGCTGTTATTGGGAATGTGATTGTGGCGAAATGAAGTGCCTGAGGGGATTGCTAGGTTCCTTGCACTGTGTTTGTGTGTGTCTGTGTGTGTGTACCCTCATGGGTACAGGTGCGTAAAACTATCACACTTTACCTCATATCGTTCCACTTCCTTGTTGACGTGTTAAAGAATAGAAACACTGAACACCGTCTGACGTGCCATGACGGAGGCCACGTGATTCTACTCTGAGGATAAGTGTTTCATATAGGTAACGACTGTCCTTCAAATGATGTGCCATGACGGAGGCCACGTGATTCTACTCTGAGGATAAGTGTTTCATATAGGTAACGACTGTCCTTCAAATGACGTGCCATGACGGAGGCCACGTGATTCTACTCTGAGGATAAGTGTTTCATATAGGTAACGACTGTCCTTCAAATGACGTGCCATGACGGAGGCCACGTGATTCTACTCTGAGGATAAGTGTTTCATATAGGTAATGACTGTCCTTCAAATGACGTGCCATGACGGAGGCCACGTGATTCTACTCTGAGGATAAGTGTTTCATATAGGTAACGACTGTCCTTCAAATGACGTGCCATGACGGAGGCCACGTGATTCTACTCTGAGGATAAGTGTTTCATATAGGTAACGACTGTCCTTCAAATGACGTGCCATGACGGAGGCCACGTGATTCTACTCTGAGGATAAGTGTTTCATATAGGTAATGACTGTCCTTCAAATGACGTGCCATGACGGAGGCCACGTGATTCTACTCTGAGGATAAGTGTTTCATATAGGTAATGACTGTCCTTCAAATGACGTGCCATGACGGAGGCCACGTGATTCTACTCTGAGGATAAGTATTTCATATAGGTAACGACTGTCCTTCAAATGACGTGCCATGACGGAGGCCACGTGATTCTACTCTGAGGATAAGTGTTTCATATAGGTAACGACTGTCCTTCAAATGACGTG
This sequence comes from Oncorhynchus keta, assembly GCF_023373465.1. Classification (NCBI taxonomy): domain Eukaryota; kingdom Metazoa; phylum Chordata; class Actinopteri; order Salmoniformes; family Salmonidae; genus Oncorhynchus; species Oncorhynchus keta. The sequence continues at coordinate 36,357,679 of NC_068450.1, forward strand.
CCATGACGGAGGCCACGTGATTCTACTCTGAGGATAAGTGTTTTATATAGGTAACGACTGTCCTTCAAATGACGTGCCATGACGGAGGCCACGTGATTCTACTCTGAGGATAAGTATTTCATATAGGTAACGACTGTCCTTCAAATGACGTGCCATGACGGAGGCCACGTGATTCTACTCTGAGGATAAGTGTTTTATATAGGTAACGACTGTCCTTCAAATGACGTGCCATGACGGAGGCCACGTGATTCTACTCTGAGGATAAGTGTTTTATATAGGTAACGACTGTCCTTCAAATGACGTGCCATGACGGAGGCCACGTGATTCTACTCTGAGGATAAGTATTTCATATAGGTAACGACTGTCCTTCAAATGACGTGCCATGACGGAGGCCACGTGATTCTACTCTGAGGATAAGTGTTTTATATAGGTAACGACTGTCCTTCAAATGACGTGCCATGACGGAGGCCACGTGATTCTACTCTGAGGATAAGTGTTTTATATAGGTAACGACTGTCCTTCAAATGACGTGCCATGACGGAGGCCACGTGATTCTACTCTGAGGATAAGTGTTTTATATAGGTAACGACTGTCCTTCAAATGACGTGCCATGACGGAGGCCACGTGATTCTACTCTGAGGATAAGTGTTTTATATAGGTAACGACTGTCCTTCAAATGACGTGCCATGACGGAGGCCACGTGATTCTACTCTGAGGATAAGTGTTTTATATAGGTAACGACTGTCCTTCAAATGACGTGCCATGACGGAGGCCACGTGATTCTACTCTGAGGATAAGTGTTTCATATAGGTAACGACTGTCCTTCAAATGACGTGCCATGACGGAGGCCACGTGATTCTACTCTGAGGATAAGTATTTCATATAGGTAACGACTGTCCTTCAAATGACGTGCCATGACGGAGGCCACGTGATTCTACTCTGAGGATAAGTATTTCATATAGGTAACGACTGTCCTTCAAATGACGTGCCATGACGGAGGCCACGTGATTCTACTCTGAGGATAAGTATTTCATATAGGTAACGACTGTCCTTCAAATGACGTGCCATGACGGAGGCCACGTGATTCTACTCTGAGGATAAGTATTTCATATAGGTAACGACTATCCTTCAAATGACGTGCCATGACGGAGGCCACGTGATTCTACTCTGAGGATAAGTATTTCATATAGGTAACGACTGTCCTTCAAATGACGTGCCATGACGGAGGCCACGTGATTCTACTCTGAGGATAAGTATTTCATATAGGTAACGACTGTCCTTCAAATGACGTGCCATGAAGGAGGCCATGTGATTCTACTCTGAGGATAAGTGTTTCATATAGGTAACGACTGTCCTTCAAATGACGTGCCATGACGGAGGCCACGTGATTCTACTCTGAGGATAAGTGTTTTATATAGGTAACGACTGTCCTTCAATTGACGTGCCATGACGGAGGCCATGTGATTCTACTCTGAGGATAAGTATTTCATATAGGTAACGACTGTCCTTCAAATGACGTGCCATGACGGAGGCCACGTGATTCTACTCTGAGGATAAGTGTTTTATATAGGTAACGACTGTCCTTCAATTGACGTGCCATGACGGAGGCCATGTGATTCTACTCTGAGGATAAGTATTTCATATAGGTAACGACTGTCCTTCAAATGACGTGCCATGACGGAGGCCACGTGATTCTACTCTGAGGATAAGTGTTTTATATAGGTAACGACTGTCCTTCAAATGACATGCCGCCGTCAATCAGAGAGGCTTGACGGACAGCCAATGCTCCCTGCATTACCATAACATCTGTTCGCAAAAATAAATGCAACACTAATATTACACATTTTTAAACAAATCACACTTTTTGACTACCAGGAGGTCTTCCTTGGTCAACACGCAGTTTCAATGTTGATGATAATTTATGGTAATGCATTATGAAAGGGCTGAGTAGAGTAGGAAGTTGTTGTTGGGGAAAGTGGAAGTTGTTAAAGCCATAGAGTGACCAATTAAAACACTCAAGTTGGTGTTTAAGGACATGTATGTATTGATTGATGTTGATAGGCAGACATTTGAAACTGTAGCCACTTAACAACACTGCATGCGTGTGTGTGTGTGTGAGAGAGAGCATGTGTGTGTGTGAGAGAGCATGTGTGTTTAGCTTGTTCCCTATGCAGGAACGATTAGCTAAGCAGCATCTGGATGCTAGCTAATTGGCTCCTCTATGTGTGTGTGTGTGTGTGTGTGTGTGTGTGTGTGTGTGTGTGTGTGTGTGTGTGTGTGTGTGTGTGTGTGTGTGTGTGTGTGTGTGTGTGTGTGTGTGTGTGTGTGTGTGTGTGTGTGTGTGTGTAAATGTAAATACGTGTGTGTGTCACGAGAGCTTTCACGTAAAAACACTGTTTTCTCCCAATACTCGGGGATTACCATGGCAATTACTTAAGCTTTTTTTTACAGGAAAATATCACAAATTATTACAGAAAAATAGCATGCGATTATTTGAATTCTAAATGGTAATTTCTGTCTGCAGCCGGTGTCTACAGATGTATGATCTTCAATTGATCCAGTTTGCAGCAACAGGAAATGTAAATGATTATTTGGATTGTACTTAATGGATATTTTTATAGTGGTTGATACATTTTTCATTAGAGCAAATTAAGTCAGAAATTTCTAAGTGGAAATTACCAGCTTTAGAAGCCTTTTAAAATCTCAAATACACAACAAGTCAACACTTAGAAAATTAGAAAATGATCAGAAACAAAAGAGTGATCAAATTAAGATCCTACATCTGTATGTGTGTGCATTTGAATAGGAGGCACTGGCATGTCCATTGTGCTCCATGATGAAGCTGGCACCAGTTAACTTCTTAAGGATGACGCAGAATACAGTTCCCATGCGGGAACATCACTCAGCGGAATTTCAGAGCGCCACCTATAGTTTTTGATAAAACTCAAACTTTCATTAAACTTTCATTAAAATACACATTCAAGGTAGTGAATTAAAGCTACACTCGTGAATCTATCCACCAAGTCAGATTTCTAAAATACTTTTCGGCGAAAGCATGAGAAGCTATTATCTGATAGCATGTACCCCCAAAATACTGCAACGTCACCTAACATGACAGATTTTGCGGTAGCCGGCGCTTCCCAAAGCGCAGAAATAAAATATAAAACATTCATTACCTTTGACGAGCTTCTTTCTTGGCACTCCTAGATGTCCCATAAACATTTATTTGGGTATTTTTTTTTATTAAATCGGTCCATATATAGCCTAGATATCGATCTATGAATACTGTGTAATCAAGGAAAAAACTGAGTTTGATAACGCAACGTCATTTTTAAAAATGGAAAAAGTCGACGATAAACTTTCACAAAACACTTCGAAATACTTTTGTAATGCATCTTTAGGTATTAGTAAACGTTAATAATCTATCAAAATGATCACGGGGCGATGTATATTCTATAGCTCCACGTCTTGAAATCATGTCCGGATATTTCTCAACCAAAACATCCTGTCGGAGACCGGAAGAAATCGGCTTCCTTGTTTCGGTTTGACCAAGAAACAAATCCGAGACAAATGACAAGACTGTTGACATTGTGTGGAAGCTGTAGATATTGCAACCTCGGCCCCATTTAATGTGGGTCACTTTTAACAATTGGTTGAAGTGGCGCATGGATATATTTTCCCATTTTCAGTGATCAGATGTTCCTGCACTTTTCGATGAAATGCACGTTCTGTTATAGTCACAGCCGTGATTTAACCAGTTTTAGAAACGTCTGAGTGTTTTGTATCCACACATACTAATCATATGCATATACTATATTCCTGGCATGAGTAGCAGGGCGCTGATGTTGCACGATTTTTAACAAAAAGCTGCGAAAATTCACAGCCTCCCCACTGTTGTGCTCCAGTAAGTAGACCTCCACGTAATATTTGAGAAGTGGGAGATGTTCTGCTACTATTACTGTGACATTCAAGAACTCTTTCCGCTGTATGTCTGTCTGTGTGTTTCTGTATGTGTGTGTGTGTCTGTCTGTCTCTTTTCGTCTGTCTGTTTATTGGCTATTTACAGCTGCAGGTATGTTATTTTTTTATTTATTTTTTTTATTTCACCTTTATTTAACCAGGCAGGCAAGTTGAGAACAAGTTCTCATTTACAATTGCGACCTGGCCAAGATAAAGCAAAGCAGTTCGACAGATACAACGACACAGAGTTACACATGGAGTAAAACAAACATACAGTCAATAATACAGTATAAACAAGTCTATATACAATGTGAGCAAATGAGGTGAGAAGGGAGGTAAAGGCAAAGAAGGCCATGGTGGCAAAGTAAATACAATATAGCAAGTAAAACATTGGAATGGTAGTTTTGCAATGGAAGAAAGAGCAAAGTAGAAATAAAAATAATGGGGGGCAAAGGAGCAAAATAAATTAATTAATTAAATACAGTTGGGAAAGAGGTAGTTGTTTGGGCTAAATTATAGGTGGGCTATGTACAGGGGCAGTAATCTGTAAGATGCTCTGACAGTTGGTGCTTAAAGCTAGTGAGGGAGATAAGTGTTTTCAGTTTCAGAGATTTTTGTAGTTCGTTCCAGTCATTGGCAGCAGAGAACTGGAAGGAGAGGCGGCCAAAGAAAGAATTGGTTTTGGGGGTGACTAGAGAGATATACCTGCTAGAGCATGTGCTACGGGTGGGAGATGCTATGGTGACCAGCGAGCTGAGATAAGGGGGGACTTTACCTAGCAGGGTCTTGTAGATGACATGGAGCCAGTGGGTTTGGCGACGAGTATGAAGCGAGGGCCAGCCAACGAGAGCGTACAGGTCGCAATGGTGGGTAGTATATGGGGCTTTGGTGACAAAATGGATTGCACTGTGATAGACTGCATCCAATTTGTTGAGTAGGGTATTGGAGGCTATTTTGTAAATGACATCGCCAAAGTCGAGGATTGGTAGGATTGTCAGTTTTATGGTCATGTTTGGCAGCATGAGTGAAGGATGCTTTGTTGCGAAATAGGAAGCCAATTCTAGATTTAACTTTGGATTGGAGATGTTTGATATGGGTCTGGAAGGAGAGTTTACAGTCTAACCAGACACCTAAGTATTTGTAGTTGTCCACGTATTCTAAGTCAGAGCCGTCCAGAGTAGTGATGTTGGACAGGCGGGTAGGTGCAGGTAGCGATCGGTTGAAGAGCATGCATTTAGTTTTACTTGTATTTAAGAGGAATTGGAGGCCACGGAAGGAGAGTTGTATGGCATTGAAGCTTGCCTGGAGAGTTGTTAACACAGTGTCCAAAGAAGGGCCGGAAGTATACAGAATGGTGTCGTCTGCGTAGAGTTGGATCAGGGACTCACCAGCAGCAAGAGCGACCTCATTGATGTATACAGAGAAGAGAGTCGGTCCAAGAATTGAACCCTGTGGCACCCCCATAGAGACTGCCAGAGGTCCGGACAGCAGACCCTCTGATTTGACACACTGAACTCTATCAGAGAAGTAATTGGTGAACCAGGCGAGGCAATCATTTGAGAAACCAAGGCTGTCGAGTCTGCTGATGAGGATGTGGTGGTTGACAGAGTCGAAAGCCTTGGCCAGATCAATGAATACGGCTGCACAGTAATGTTTCTTATCGATGGCGGTTAAGATATCGTTTAGGACCTTGATCGTGGCTGAGGTGCACCCATGACCAGCTCTGAAACCAGATTGCATAGCAGGGAAGGTATGGTGAGATTCGAAATGGCCGGTAATCTGTTTGTTGACTTGGCTTTCGTTATCAAGCAGAGATGGAGAGAGAGAAGGGAGGCTGGTTTGGGGACAATGGTGAAGTTAAACTATAGACGCAGGGTCTTGTTTTGAGCAAGTTTGCTACAGCGTGAAACATCTGCAGCAACAGGAAATGTGAATTATTATATGGATTATCATTAATGGACATTTTTGTTGGGGGTTGATAATATTATGTTAGGGCCAATAAAGTTTGACATTTCTAAGTGGAGATTACAAACTTTCGAAGCCTCTTTGGAAACTCAACTACACAACAAGTCTGAAAATTCTCAGCAACAAAAGAGTGATCAATTTACGTTCCATACATCTGTAGGTAAAATGTGCATGGTTTAGAAACTGCATACAATAACAGGATCAAGGAAATGCACAGACAAGGGGGGCTGATTTTGGAACACTGTTTTAAGGCTCAGCAAACTAAAAAACAGCGATGTGAATATAAACACACACACACACACACACACACACACACACACACACACACACACACACACACACACACACACACACACACACACACACACACACACACACACACACACACACACACACTTTTACACTCATCATACAGCATGCTGCTGCTGCTCTGTTGTTAATTTGACTTGTATTATTATCTATTAACAAAATAGCTCCATTCTTGTGTTGTATTTGACTAAACTCCACATTGTTGGAAAGAGCTGCAAGTAATCATTTCATGGTAAAGTCTACACTATGTGCCAAATACATGTTTCTGTATTTGATAACAGCATGTGTTACAGTAACGGTGAAATGCTAACACATAAACTGATGAATGCCTCAATATCGAAACAAACTGAGCGTTAGTGACCTAAATAAGTTGAATGGTCTATTTTGGTGGAAATTATTATTTTTTATTTTATATTAATCTTTCATCCATGCAGATGATCCTTTTGTGGTAGCATGGGCTGATTAGACTGCGGTTTCATTATTATAATGGTGGATGAGATTAGCATGGGAGTGAACTGATCAGTGTGTTTTCATGTTGATGTCCCTCAGACAGAAAGCATTATGTCAATGTATGTACTGGATGTACTCTGAGTATGTCTGTGTTCTCTCTCTCTCTCTCTCTCTCTCTCTCTCTCTCTCTCTCTCTCTCTCTCTCTCTCTCTCTTTTGGGTTTTATTGGCATGGGGAACATATGTTATCATTGCCAAAGCAAGTGAAGTAGATAATAAAATAAGGTGAAATAAACAATAAAAATGTACTGTAAGCATTAACCACACAGCAATTCCAAAAGAATAAAGACATGTCAATCATCATATTATGTATAAATTCAGTGTTGTGACGATGTGCAATTAGTGAAAGTACAACATGGAAACTAAATAAAAATGAATATGGTTGTATTTACAATGGTGTTTGTCCTTCTGTAGTTGCCCTTTTCTTGTGGCAAGAGGTCACAAATCTTGCTGCTGTGGTGCACACTGTGGTATTTCACCTAGATATGAGAGTTTCAAATGTGGGTTTCTCTCTCTCTCCCTCTCTCTCTTCTCTCTCTTCTTTGTCTCTTTCTATCTCTCTCTTCTCTCTCTTCTCTCTCTTCTTTGTCTCTTTCTATCTCTCGCTCTCTCCCTCCCTCTCTTCTTTGTCTTTGTCTCTTTCTATCTCTCTCTCTCTCTCTCTCTCTCTCTCTCTCTCTCTCTCTCTCTCTCTATCCTACTTTGACCTCTTGATGAAGTTCATTAATATTCCTTATGGCAATCCATTCCATTTTAGTGATTATATCATCCCCTTTAGAGGATCTAACCCTGCAGGTTAGCACACCACCAAGAGCTTTCCTACACAGAACGGCATAAAACCACTGTGGTGCTTTCCTACACAACCGTACAGTCACTCCAATTCTACTACTCTATTACTCCAATCATCAAAGTACCCTCAAGCGTGCAGAAATACTCCTCATTTCAGAAAATGCCTCGGATTTCATATAGGGCAGAATATCAGTAGATTATGGATTATATTAATCCAGGATCCCCGAGACAGGCGTATCTATTGGGTAAGACATGAGTAGATTTAATCAAGTTAACGAACGGGGTCTTGGACCTGTTCCCTAACACACAAAACAACAAGTTTAGGATTGTTGCTAATGCCACTTTTTCTGTTGTTTTTGATGGCTCACATGTAATATCAAGCTATAGCCTGAGAGAACTTTTGACTCAGTCCAGTCATAACTAACGCATATTCGAAATACAGTACCAGTCAAATGTTGGGACACACCTACTCATTCAAGGGTCTTCCTTTCCTGTAACGGTACTCGTGAGAGCCAGTTTCATCATAGCTCTTGATGTTTTTTTGCGACAGCACTTGAAGAAACTTTCAAAGTTCTTGCAATGTTCTGTATTGACTGACCTTTAAGTATTAAAGTAGTGATGGACTGTCTTTTCTCTTTGCTTATTTGAGCTGTTCTTGCCATAACATGGACTTGGTCTTTTACCAAATAGGGCTATCTTCTGTATACCACCCCTACCTCGTCACAACTGATTGGCTCAAACACATTAAAAATCTCATATGGATAGCGGAGACGCTAGCCTCTCAACTAGCCAATTGCTGGGGGAAATGCAGAGCGCCATATTCATATAAAATGCTATAAAATTCCAACTTTCATTAAATGTAAGATACTCAATTAAAGCTACACTCGTTGTGAATCCAGCCAACATGTCAGATTTTAAAAATGCTTTTCGGCGACAGCATAAGAAGCTATTATCTGATAGCCTGCACCATCTGCACCAGCAGTAAACAAAGGAGCTAGCATAGCAGGCGCTACACAAAATGCTGAAATAAAACATAAAACATGCATTACCTTTGACGAGCCTCTTTTGTTGGCACTCCAGTATGTCCCATAAACATCACACTTGGTCCTTTTGTTCGATTAATTCCGTCAATAAATAGCGAAAATGTCTATAAAGCGTGTTTGATCCAGAAAAAAACTGCTTACAAAAACGCAACGTCACTACAAAATATTTCAAAAGTTGCCAAAATATTTCAAACTACTTTTGTAATACAACGTTAGGTATTTTTAAACGTTAATAATCAATACAGGAAAGAAAAGAAACCAGCACTGCTTTTCACGTCTTGCGCAACTCACAAAAGTGTCCCCAGTTCCGAGTTGGCCTACTTCTTCATAGCACAAAGGAATAACCTCAACCATATTCCAAAGACTGGCGACATCCAGTGGAAGCGGTAGGAACTGACAATAGGTTCCTATTAAATATCCAATGGCAAAGACAATATAGGGGACAGAGAGGGGATTTTTTATTTTATTCTGAACAGATAGTCCTCTGGGTTTTGCCTGCTACATGAGTTCTGTTATACTCACAGACATGATTCAAACAGATTTAGAAAGAGTGTTTTCTATCCAAATATATGAATAATATGCATATCTTATATCGTTGGCATGAGTAGCAGGAAGTTGAAATTGGGCACGCTATTTATCCAAAAGTGAAAATTCTGCCCCCTAGCTTTAAGAGGTTTTAATTAAGAAGGAAAGAAATTCTACAAATTAACTTTTAACAAGGCACACCTGTTAAAATTGAAATTAATTCCAAGTGACCACATCATGAAGCTGGTTGAGAGAATGCCAAGATTGTGCAAAGCTGTCATCAAAGCAAAGGGTGTCTACTTTGAAGAATCTTAGATATATATATTTTCGATTTGTTTAAACACTTTTCTGGTTACTACATGATTACATATGTATTATTTCTACAATGTAGAAAATAGTAAAAATAAAGATAAACCCTAGAATGAGTAGGTGTGTCCAAACGTTTGACTGGTACTGTACACTGAAGTACAAAATTAATGCAAGATGTTATTAAGTGTTGGTCCCATGTTTCATGAGCTGAAATAATTGATCTGAGAAATGTTCCATACGCACAGAAATCTTATTTCTTTCAAATTTTGTGAACTAATTTGTTTACATCCCTGTTAATGAGCATTTTATACAAGATAATCCATCCGTCAAGATTATCCATCCACCTGACAGGTGTGGCATATCAAGAAGCTGATTAAACAGCATGATCATTACACAGGTGCACCTTGTGCTGGGGACAATAAAAGGCCAATCTAGAATGTGCCATTTTGTCACGCAACACAACGCCAAAGATAACTCAAATTTTGAGGGAATGTGCAATTGGCATGTTGGCTGCATGAATGTCCACCTGAGTTGTTTCCAGAGAATTGAATGTTAATTCCTGTACCATAAGCCGCCTCCAATGTTGTTTTAGAGATTTTGTTAGTATGTCCAACCATCCTCACAGCCGCCGACCACATGTAACTACGCCAGACCAGGTCCTCCACATCCAGCTTCTTCACCTTCGGGATCATCTGAGGGGGGGGGGGATGCTGAGGAGTATTTTTGTCTGTAAAAAAAAGTGATTTTGTGGGGAAAAAAACTCCTTCTGATTGGCTGGGCCTGGCTCTACAGTGGGTGGACCTGGTTCATGTAAGTGTCCTATGCCCCTGCTCATTCATGTGAAATCCATAGATTAGGGACTAATTAATAGATTTAATTTGACTGATTTCTTTACATGACCTGTAACTCAGCAAAATCTTTGAAATTGTTGCACGTTGCATTTATATTTTTGTTTATTATACTTTCTCTCACTCTTTTATTTTCTCTATACCTCTCTCTCTCTCACTCTCTCTCCCTCCACTGCATTTCTCAATTAATTATACGTTTTACTTCATAATTGTTTGCGTTTTAATGCGCAATTTAGCTCACCCCCGCTGAAATGATTATTCTTCACATATTCCTCCCTGTTCCTGACTCGTATGAAGTGACACTGATAACATTTAGTCAGAGCAGCGTGAGGCCAACACGCCCACGCAACGATGTGCCAAGCCGTCAAGCTGTCAGAGTTAAATGAGAGTCAGAGAGAGGGAAGGGACAATGAGATCTGAGTTGAGTGTAGGGTACAGACACTACAGCTGGGGATAACTACACTGCCACTATGACCCCATTACATATGAATTATCCCACTATTTTAACAACACTTACAGCTTTCAACAACTCTTACAGCTTTCAACAACTCTTACAGCTTTCAACAACTCTTACAGCTTTTACCAACTCTTACAGCTTTCAACAACTCTTGCAGCTTTAACAACTCTTACAGCTTTCAACAACTCTTACAGCTTTCAACAACTCTTACAGCTTTTACCAACTCTTACAGCTTTCAACAACTCTTACAGCTTTCAACAACTCTTACAGCTTTCAACAACTCTTACAGCTTTTACCAACTCTTACAGCTTTCAACAACTCTTACAGCTTTTACCAACTCTTACAGCTTTCAACAACTCTTACAGCTTTTACCAACTCTTACAGCTTTCAACAACTCTTGCAGCTTTCAACAACTCTTGCAGCTTTCAACAACTCTTGCAGCTTTAACAACTCTTACAGCTTTTACCAACTCTTACAGCTTTCAACAACTCTTGCAGCTTTCAACAACTCTTGCAGCTTTCAACAACTCTTGCAGCTTTAACAACTCTTACAGGGAGTATTGACATCTTACAAGTTTTTGTTCAGCTTTGAAACTAAGTTCCTGCAAAGATCACAAGGCCCATGTAACCTGTCAGACCTTCAAACCTGCCCTTTTCTATCTGTCATACTCCTCCCACTCCTCTCACTCCTCCCACTCCTCTCACTCCTCCCACTCCTCTCAATCCTCCCACTCCTCTCACTCCTCCCTCTCCTCTCACTCATCCCACTCCTCTCACTCCTCCCACCCCTCCCACTCCTCCCACTCCTCTCACTCCTCCCAGTCCTCTCACTCCTCCCACTCCTCTCACTCCTCTCACTCCTCCCACTCCTCCCACTTCTCTCACTCCTCCCACTCCTCCCACTCTTCCCACTCCTCTCACTCCTCCCACTCCTCCCTCTCCTCCCACTCCTCTCACTCCTCCCACTCCTCTCACTCCTCCCACTCCTCCCTCTCCTCCCACTCCTCTCACTCCTCCCAGTCCTCTCACTCCTCTCACTCCTCCCACTCCTCCCACTTCTCTCACTCCTCCCACTCCTCCCACTCCTCTCACTCCTCCCACTCTTCCCACTCCTCTCACTCCTCCCACTCTTCCCACTCCTCTCACTCCTCCCACTCCTCCCTCTCCTCCCACTCCTCTCACTCCTCCCACTCCTCCCTCTCCTCCCACTCCTCTCACTCCTCCCACTCCTCTCACTTCTCCCACTCCTTCACACATCAGGTCAGAGAGGGGAGCAGAGACCTGTAGGGAGGTACAGATGTTATCGTGTCCATCCTGCCCTCCTGCACGCCCCCTGCCCTGCCACACACAAAACACAGCAGGAGCCGTGGCAGACAAGAGATGGTGCATAAATGTGTGTGTGTGTGTGTGTGTGTGTATGTGTGTGTATGTGTGTGTAAGTGCATGTGTGTGTGTATGTGTATGTGTATGTGTATGTCTGTGTGTGTGTGTGTGTGTGTGTGTGTGTGTGTGTGTGTGTGTGTGTGTGTGTGTGTGTGTGTGTGTGTGTGTGTGTGTGTGTGTGTGTGTGTGTGTGTGTGTGTGCATGTTTGCCCCCCTCCCAGAACTCACAGCCCTCGTTTTAATCAAGATAGTGAGAGCTTAGGCAGAAGGAGTGGAGCAGGTTCGCCCCTCCAGCCCTCTTCTAACCTCTTGACTCCAGGCAAAGAGCACTCAGTGTAAGTCCAGTCGAGGAGGCTGTTTCTGCACGACACTGACAGCCCTCAAAAGGTCCCCCTCCTCCCCCAATAAACACACACACATGCACTCATATAGGCAGGCAAGCACACACACACACACACACGCGCACACACACACACACACACACACACACACACACACACACACACACACACACACACACACACACACACACACACACACACACACACACACACACACACACACACACACACACAGGCACACAGGCAGCTTCTCTTCTGTCATTATATGTTGCCCGAGAAGTCTAAATAAACCCTTGCTCACCAGACTGATTTCATAAATGATTTCATAAATGCTTAAATCTAGTTGATATCGGTACCGTTTTCTCTGTCATCTCTGCTTCTTTTCTCAGAGCCATGACATTTAGGGAGAAAATGCAATAAACGGGAAAGATCTTCTGTATAAAATGTCCAAATGACATTCATTCGACAGGTTGTAGGGAAATAGAAAGCTGTGAAAATGACTCCACATGTTTCTAATAAGATTTCAGTTTGGCTCGGATGCATATAGTATCAGGTTGAAATAGTATCAGCTTTGATGATACTGATAAAGACAGCACCTCTACAGAATAACAAAGTGTTCACAATCTCTCCAGATGCTGAAAGAAATGAAGAATACTTCACCACTCCTGTTCCCCAGTCAAAATGTACATTTGGTGTATCATGCTACACCATGAAAAGCGTCGTTCTGAAGGAGTTAATATTAAGGCTGTGTGAGAGGTTATAGACCTACAGTCAGTGTCCAGATTTCACTTTCCATTCAACCCATCAGGACACTAGGTTAAACTCACTGGACACACATTTGTTGAATCAACACTGCTTGAACCAACGTGGAATAGATGTTGAATTGACAACGTCATCTTGGGACTTATTTTCAACTCTCCATTTCGCAGCTTTTCTCTTTGGGCCCGATTCCGACTTAGGAATTTATGCCTTTCCTGCACACTTCTCAGTTCTTTGTAATCTGACTTATCTTATGAAGGTGCATGATGGGCTTTGCAGACCTGATTCCCTTGTGAGTGCTGAATAAATGGAATTCAACCGCTGGAAATCCTCCCACTTGCTGGTCTACAGATTTTGTCATAGTTTTCATTCAACAGGATTTCCAGTGCGTTGATCTTAAACCATCCCTTTAAATACCATGTACCTTTAATAAGACATTTGTTTACAGACTAGAATACATAGAGAGAACTAGGGATAAAATAGGGATAAATGAACAAAAGCCATCTAAATATATGCATATTCGTCTCCGTTTCAGCACCAATTGGTAGATTTTAAAATACTCTGATCTTGTAGATCATTTCAGGTATGTATGATTCATTTGAAAAACTGTTTTCGAGAGCCTTTACGCACAAATGATATTGATGAATCAAAAATACATTCTGAAAATTGCCACATTTCGTCCTTTAACCCATGGAAATGTTGGAAAAAGTAAAAAAAAAAAAATGAATGAAGAATCGTGTACAATAGTAGGCTATACCCTCTATTACCTGCAGTAACCATGGAACTGTGTGAAGACACAGCCAAATACTGAGCCATGTGTCGGGTTCAAACTGTTACGACGTGGTCTGTGCTCAGCTCCATAATGATTTAATTAGCCGACCTGTATTTTCAACTGTTACTAATGATCCTCAGCAACAACTACATGACTTTAATAGTGGAAGCAAATTAAGGTAAACTAAGACATGTAATTCAATGTAATGACAATGCAGGCTATACCAACTGAATGGAATTAACAGTACATTGACAGTTAAATATATGTTGTTATTAGGCCTACTGAATATCCATACTTATAGTGACTACTATTTAACGTGAGAGAAAGAGGAAACGGAAGGCCGGGGAAACCTATAATTAAGACCTTTGAGAGTTCCCATCCTGCAAGTTAAAAGGCTGTACAATTTAAATTCTGCATAATGACACAGCACTTAATCAATGTCACACCCTGATCTGTTTCACCTGTCTCTGTGCTTGTCTCCACCCCCTCCAGGTGTCGCCCATCTTCCCCATTACCCCCTGTGAAGAACCGCTACCCGCTACCTCTCATCTCCTCTGCCTTAAAGCCGATCCAGGGGGCCACTGTGTTCTCCAAGCTGGACCTACGGAACACCTACCACCTGGTGCGGAAACAGGAGGGGGACGAGTGGAAGAATGCCTTCAACATGGCCAGCGGCCACTTCGAGTACCTGGTCATGCCCTTTGGCCTTACCAACGCCCCTGCTGTGTTCCAGGCGCTGGTAAATGATGTTCTCCGCGACATGTTGAACCGGTTCATCTTCGTCTACCTCGATGACATCCTCGTCTTCTCCCGCTCCACCCAAGATCACGTGCTCCATATCCGACAGGTTCTCCAACGTCTCCTGGAGAATCAGCTTTTTGTAAAAGCAGAGAAGTGCGAATTCCATCGCTCCACCACCCCCTTTCTAGTTTACGTCATTGCTGCAGGGAGCGTACAGATGGATCCCAGGAAGGTGAGAGCGATGGTGCATTGACCCCAGCCTACATCCAGAGTACAGCTGCAGCAGTTCCTGGGTTTCAGCAACTTTTATCGCCGCTTTATCTAGGACTACATCACTCTGGCTTCCCCCCTGTCTGCATTCACCTCTCCCAAGGTTCCGTTCACGTGGTCCCCAGCTGCTGACCAGGCATTCTGGGACCTCAAGCACCGCTTCACCACAGCTCCCATCTTGGTTCATCCTGACCCGTCCCTCCAGTTCGTGGTGGAGGCCGATGCTTTGGATGTCGGAGTGGCGGCTGTCCTGTCCCAACGGTCTGCCTTGGACCTCAAGTTGCATCCCTTCACCTTCTTCCCCCACCGCCTCAATGCCACAGAGAGGAACTATGATGTGGGGAATCATGAGCTTCTCGCAGTGAAGATGGCGTTGGAGTGGAGGCCCTGGCTGGAGGGGGAAGAGCATCCATTCATTGTGTGGACTGGCCACTAGAACCTGGAATATCTCCAAACCACCAAGCGCCTCAATTCCTGGCAGGTTTTATCTTGTTAGCTCGGGGATTCGATCCGGCAACCTTTCGGTTATTTGCCCAATGCTCTAACCACCAGGCTACCTGCCGCCCCGAATAGCAGGTGAACAGCATGATATTCTCATACTTAAGTTCAAGGTCAGAATAAACAGTGAGAGAAAAGTGCATACAAAATGGAATAACGTTCCATTTACCCACACTTACCTCAGGGCCTAAACTCAGACAGCCCTTTTTGCCTCAGTGGATCCTCAGTGGAAGAACCGTCATTTTTTCTGCCTGTTCCCAAAAGTGTTTGGCACGAGTAAATTTACACACTAATGCCAGACGGCCAAATATAATGAAAAAAAACTCCATGTAGCCTTTAGATATAAATGACTGAAGATTGATACGTTCATTTAATGTATTGTTTTCTCTTTATTCAACCTGACCTCCACCCACCCGCCCTTCATCCACACAATATTTCATGATCTTAAACCCGCCTGCACCGCGGGGACTATGGGTTATTGGTCAACCCCGGCATCACTAGTGTGTGTGTGTGTGTGCGTGCGTGCGTTTGTGTGCTTGAGAGAATGAGGGAATTCTCTGAGGGAAAATGATTAATCCCAGCGATATGAGCTGTGTGTTTGTTGTTCACATCCCTTACAGACCCAGGTAGACTCTGAACCATTCCGTATATCAGTCGCTTACCCTGCCTGTTTCATCACACCCAGATCTCTCTTCACACACCTCCACACAATGAGAGAAAGAAAGTGCAACAGAGAGAAATTGACAGAAAAACAGAGAATGAGAGAGAGATATTGAGTTAAAAGTGTCAATTAATTAAAAATTGGTAATTGCTGTTGGATGTGAATTATCACTGAATTAAAATGTGTGCATAACATAATAAATAGAGTTTTAAAAAAAGGAGATAAGGTACTGACTTGACTGCATGGAGATGGTTGCTATGAATAGAGCTGGAAGATGTGGTTTGGTGGATGGCATGCAGTGAGTGAGGCTACCACTAGGGGGTAGTGTGAAACACATGCCTCCTTATGAGGGCTCTGCTGGTCAAGCAGAGCCAGAGTCAGTCAAATTCAGGAGCAGGTTGTCTGCATGTGAGAGGCCAGTTCTTAGACAACACCTCAATTGGGATCCCTCTATCCCCATCTCCCCTCTCCCTCTCTCCCTCTCTCCTATTCTTCCCTTCTCCCCCTCTCTCTCTCCCTCTCTCACTCTTTCCTTCTCTCCCTCTAACCCCACCCACCTCTCCCTCTCTCCCCCTCTCCCCCTCCCTCTCTCCCCTTATCATCCCCTCTCCCCCTCCCTCTCTCCCTCTATCCCCTTATCATCCCCTCTCCCACTCTCCCTCTCTCCCCCTCACCCCCTCTCTCCCCTTATCATCCCCTCTCCCTCTCTCCTTCTCTCCTTCACTCCCTCTTTCCTTCTCTCCCTCTACTCCTCTCTCCCTCTCTCCCCCATACCCTCTCTCACGCTCTCCCTCTCTCCACCTCTCACTCTCTCCCTTACTCTGACCACCATCCAAGTCAGGACTTTTGTTCTTGTCCAGCTCAAGCACATTCAATTAAGCTAATCACGGTCTGACTAAGAGACAGTAGAGAGTCGATTATTTTAATCAGGTATGTTAGTGCTGGAATGCTAGTTGCACGTCCATAGTCATCTCAATTATACAATACATACTACATATTAACCTTGGGGGGAATGTATCAAAGATTATACAAAAGTAGTGGTTATGGAAAACAACAATCCAGAATGGATCTTCAAAACCAGCTGAGTGTTTCTCCAACATTGTGGAATGTTTATGTAGCTTTATCTGGAGGGATCAAAAGGACAGGTTGCCGGGGCGACAGATAGAAACCCCAGTGCCACAAATCAATAGGCCAGAGCCAAGATATCATATACAATAAATAAAAGCAGACACACAAAATCACATACACAGACACAGACAGACAGACAGACAGACAGACAGACAGACAGACAGACAGACAGACAGACAGACAGACAGACAGACAGACAGACAGACAGACAGACAGACAGACAGACAGACAGACAGACAGACAGACAGACATGCACTCAGATAAATACTGAAATGGGAGCACATAGCGAGGAAAAGAGAGCGAGAGCGAGAGAGAGGGACAGAATAAGAGAGAAAGGGAGGGAGAGCAGCATTCCCTGCTTCCCCTGGCCCATAGATCAGAGCTGAGAGCTAGACCAGCACAGAGACAGAGGGAGGGGATACGAGGAGAGGTCATAAATGTTGTATTCTCTTCGTCTTCTGAGAGTTGAAACATTGTTTTGTTTAGTGCTTTTCTTTCCTCTTTTGTTTTCGAGTGGATACGTGAGTGCATCTGTGTGTGTGTGTGAGTGTATGTGTAGCTCTGCGTATGTGTAGCTCTGTGTATTTCTGTATCTGTGTATTTGTGCCCGTGTGTGTGTGCATGTTTTTTGTGTGAAAGCAGCCTTAGGTAAGAGGTTGAGAGAGTATAGGACGCCCACTCTTTGGTAGAAACACAGTGCACCTCAGAACAACAATGCTTCACACGCACACACACACGCACACACACACAGCCTCAGTATAATAGCCTATATCACATGATTCTCTCCTGGAAAATCTCCTTCATTTCACTCAATTTCTCCATCAGGGTCTCATAAAGTGTCCATGTTGTCCTTACATAACCTGTGTAGCTGTGTTGACAGCAGTTGAGTGTGGTTTGATCTCCTCAGAGCTTGTTTTGTTTGGCATGGCTGTGTCAGGGTTGGATGGCACCAGATGGCCCAGCCTGGGTTTATCAGCAGCTGGCAGAGAAGGGCCGGGCATGGGCTGGCAGGATGGAGGGATGCCGGGTGGTTTAGTATGCCACGCTAGATGCTATGTAGAGACGGGCACAAACACCGCCCAACAGTACTGACCTATGAACCCTAGTGACCCGTGAGGACGGAGGCGGAAGGCATCGGCTGTGTGCTTTTGTCTCTGTGTTGAGAGAAATATCTCTCAATCATCATCCCTTTTTTCCCACTTGTCACCAAATGAAATGAAATAATCATTTCCCTCAATAACCATTTGAAAGTGATTTCACTTCTCTCATTAAATCGGATCGATCCCGACTTTCTTTCTTTGAGTGAACTTGTAGGGACTTTAAGTGCACCTAACCTGATGGTGGTAGTGGGTGGTGAGTAGTGTGTAGTGTGTGGGAGTCAGTAGATTCAGTGGGAGCAGATAGATGGTGCTAACTGTGGTGAAGTAGGTGAGAAACACACTTTGTCAACCCCTGTGTCACAAGCATGCTATTTATGACCGGCTCAGCTCAGTTCAATCCTACGGCCTTAACGCATTTCATTTCACACAAACGCCAATTAGCTGCTAATAGAAGAGAAAATAGATGGAATCTGAAACTCTCTCTCTCTCTCTCTCTCTCTCTCTCTCTCTCTCTCTCTCTCTCTCTCTCTCTCTCTTTTCTCTCTCTCACACACACACACACACTTAGTGGTCTGGGAAGATGTTAACATGCTCCCTTGTGTATTTCTGGTATGTTGTGGACAATGAGGGTAGAGCATCGTGAAATATTAATACACAGTATTGTATTCAGGTTCCTGACAGCGACCGATTGTCTGCCTAATGTGGATGTGTGTGTGTTTGCATGGACATTTGTGTGTATTCCGCATAGCATCTCTATGGTATTCAGACTCACCCCAGGTTTTCATTCTTTCTCTTCAGAGGTTCAATGGAGATTCCGAGAAGTACGTGGCGGCAAGACGGATGTGGTTCAATATGATGGAGTAAGCTGATAACGTTGGAGGAAACAGTGTGTGTGTGTGTGTCTCCGTGTGTCTCCGTGTGTGTGTGTGTGTGTGTGTGTGTGTGTGTGTGTGTGTGTGTGTGTGTGTGTGTGTGTGTGTGTGTGCGTGCGTGCGTGCGTGCGTGCGTGCGTGCGTGCGTGTGTGTGTGTGTGTGTGTGTGTGCGCACGCTTATTAGACATATTTGCCCTGAGACTGTGGGATAGAGATGAGTATGATCATTTATCCAGTACAAATGATCCTCCATTTATAGATTTTAATGAAATCATAATTGCCAGCTTAATACACTTCTCAAGTTTTATAAAGACATAAGTAATAGGCAAGAGACATGGAATTATTTTATTCGCATATTTATTACTCCGATTTGACTCCTCTGCAGTAAAATGTAAAATTAGATCCATGTTGAAAATGATCTAACAAATGATTCCCTGTAAATCACCTAATTAAATAGAGCTATCTCTTGGGTTCATTTGGGGGTGCTGACAAAAATGATTTAACACCTTTAATAAAACAAAGATGTTAAATTGAAAGACGTGTATTGACCAATGGGAATTTATCATGGATCTGTCGATGACTTGGGGACTAACTTACAATCACCGGTAGTTTCGTACTTTCCTCAGAAATACCTAATCACAACAAATTTAGTGAAAGGAATTGGGAAAGAAGTATTCTGAACACGAATCACTTGGGCCCCATATTGAGTAGAGTTGGAAATCTTGGTAACACTTTCTCTGAAGTAGATGCATATCATGCTTTATAACATTTTATGGATAAAAACAAAGGTTAAGGAAATCTTAACAGTACTTTCAAATTCTTTCCTGTCTTCTGTACAGTTCTGAAGACCCGTGTGTGATGTATTTTTTACAAGGGGACTCACTTCCCATCTTAATCCTCCAAACAACATACTGTCCAATCCACTTTCTCTTCCCTTTTCTAGAAGTCCATAGGTCACACATCACCTGCATGGTAATTCATTCTAGTCCAACCAATTAGAAGATGAAAAGCAACAATCAGACACAGTGGCTTTCAATGTACAGTATTGAACCTAGTGAATAGCCAACCAGCTCTCACAGTCTCACGTCAGAATTGGATGTTCATCCATGTGTCTCAAACGTCACGTTTCAGGCTACGTTTAGGCATTAACCCCGAAATCGGAAGGTTAGACGCGTACTCATAAGGGTTAAGGTTTGGGATAGGCTTCAAAAACAAAAATCTCAAAAACAACGGAACTTGCAACTTTTGGAATCAGAGACAGGCGCTTACGCCAATCCGCCGTCCCCCGTCCACAACACCCTAGCAAAACCGCTCACTGTTGCCGGTTTCCACATCAATTCCCGGCGTCCTCGGCCACGGATGGTTCATTGAATACTGACTTGTATCACGGCTGACGTGGCTGTGAATAGCCTTCATGTATGTGTCCTGGTGAATGGGCACATCCCAACAACACAGCTATACATACCGTACGAGGCACATTTAGGGTGTCTTCCCTTCTCCCAGTCAGCAGCTGTACTTTAGTAACAGTCCTCTCGGATGTTGCTGGTAGAGCCACCAGACAGGAGCACAGTATAAAGAGCTTCATTTGAAACAGACCATTTATACCATTTAGACACAGATGAATAATACATGAAAGTAAAGACCGCACTAGCACTGTGTTCAGTGTCAAAGGGCCATGGCTGTGTAATGCATAAACAACAGAGAAAAAGCCTTAGAGCAAGGCATACGTGATCAAACTGGTGGAGAGTAGAAAATGTACAGAGAGACAGAGAGAGAGAGATAGAGAGAGAGAGAGAAAGTGTAATACAGAGAGAGAAAAAGTGAGAGGAAGAGGCAGAGAGAGAGAGAGAGAGAGAGAGAGAGAGAGAGGGGGGAGAGAGAAAGAGAGAGAAATTGAGACAGAGAAAAAGAGAAGGAGAGCGAGAGCGAGAGCGAGAGAGATAGAGATGGATGGAGGGAGGGAGATAGAGAGAGAGAGAAAGAAAGTGAGGGAGATAACATTTAAGAAAAGTCCTCTGAACCCCTGTCTTTGATGCTAACCTCACATTCCACTGAACCACTCTCATTTGTGGAGAGAAAATCTGAAGCATAGCCGGGTGGGTTATTTTATCTTACAAAGTGGAGATGTAGTTTATTGCATGATGTGGTGGGTTATTGACTAGGATTTATATCAGTCCTTTACTTATCCAATCTGACCACTATACACACACACCGTTTTTGAAACTGTACTGTTGGTTTGGGGCTCCTAAGTAAGCATTTCACTGTAAGGTGAAACACCTGTTGTATTCGGCGCATGTGACTAATACATATGTGATTTGATGTGATAACTCCCATTCACATGGTCAACACATACATATTCATATACAATACACTCTGCATGTACAGTATGCACTAATGAATACAGTACATTCTGCATGTACAGTATGTATGTACTTATGACTACAGTACACACTGCATGTACAGTATGTACTGATGACTACAGTACACACTGCATGTACAGTATGCACTAATGAATACAGTACACACTGCATGTACAGTATATACTAATGAATACAGTACACACTGCATGTGTAGTACGTACTAACGAATACAGTACACACTCTATGTACAGTATGTACTGATGACTACAGTACACACTGCATGTACAGTATGCACTGATGACTACAGTACACACTGCATGTACAGTATGTACTGATGACTACAGTACACACTGCATGTACAGTATGTACTGATGAATAAAGTACACACTGCATGTATAGTATGTCCTGATGACTACAGTACACACTGCATGTACAGTATGTACTGATGACTACAGTACACACTCTATGTAGAGTATGTACTGATGACTACAGTACACACTACATGTACAGTATGCACTGATGACTACAGTACACACTGCATGTACAGTATGTACTAATGACTTTAGTACACACTGCATGTACAGTATGCACTAATGACTACAGTACACACTGCATGTACAGTATGTACTGATGACTACAGTACACACTATGTACAGTATGTACTGATGACTACAGTACACACTGCATGTATAATATGTCCTGATGACTACAGTACACACTGCATGTACAGTATGTACTGATGACTACAGTACACACTATGTACAGTATGTACTGATGACTACAGTACACACTATGTACAGTATGCACTGATGACTACAGTACACACTGCATGTATAGTATGTACTGATGACTACAGTACACACTATGTACAGTATGCACTGATGACTACAGTACACACTGCATGTACAGTATGTACCAATGAATACAGTACAATATACACATGTGCGTAGAAATCATTCTGAGAGAACATGGCAGGAACGCTCTGCTAATGTGTATTGCAATGTTATTTAAAACACCTATAACAAGAAGCAGGGAATATTCCCTCAGTACTGGAACATTCCCTCGTGACAGGAATGCTCTGCTTATGTTTTCCAAAACACTCAAACAACAAGCAGGGAACGTTCCCATGAGACTCTCATGAAGTCACACTGTTGTAGATTTGTTCCATAGTTTCTCGATCTCGTAATTTTTTGTTGTTCAAATATAACAAAAAGCGTTCTTCAGACACGCTACCGCATTTTTCGGAGCTAGTAACATCTTCATTTCGCTGCACCCGCTGTACCATCTGCTAAACTGTGTACGACCAATACATTCTGATTTGATTTATGATTTACCTAATAGTACTAATAATGTTCCCTGAGGCTACTTCAGCAGTAAAATGTTGGCGCAATAATTAGCTCTTCTAAGAGAACATTCTTGGAGTGTTCAGCCAACGTTGATAACGATATTACTACTTAACCTGTAACAACAAAGACACATTCCGACGAGACTCTTATAATGTCGTTCTGTAAGGTTACGACATGGCGATCTGTTCGCGTTCCACAAACATACGTCAACGACAATGGAAGTAGTTCTGAAAACATTTTGCAGTGTTCTGCTAATATTCACGTGTCACGTAACATTACTAAATTAAGTGGCCAAACTTTTAAAAGCAAATGGCATTTCAATGTTCTAACGTCACAATGTTTTGTTAGGGTGTTGTCCTACAATCCTTGTAGCTTTTTTAAAGAAAGGTTATGAAGTGGATTTGAACCTGCCATCTTAAAGCCCTGTACTGTGTCTGCTGCGCCACCAGGATCCTAATGTTTCTAGTAGATTTCCCTTTGTACTGACATCCTTGAATTATTATTTCAACTACGGCTAGACATTGAGTGTACAACACATTATGAACACCTGCTCTTTCCATGACAGACTGACCAGGTGAAACCAGGTGAAATCTATGATCCCTTGTTTATGTCACCTGTCAGATCCACTGCAGTCAGTGTAGATCAGGGATGGGCAACTGGCGGCCCGCGGGCCACTTTCACAAAAACGGAACTCAATCGAGGTCTCAACTTACTGTTGAGAGTTAGAACAATAGAATGCACAAGGTGCAATTTCAAAATGTGGTTGTGCATCAGCAGTCACTCAGTTAGCCCATGTCAGCATTTTTTAAATTATTGGTAAATTCGAATTACCGACCGGGCTGGGGCCCATTCGATCATCTGCTATCATATTAAAAACATTTGCCTCCATACTGACAAAAATAGTTAGAATTGCATGATATTAGCTATAAAACTGCAAATTGTTCTCTCAACCCCATGGCAAAATGAGTATAATTGCATGAAATTAGTTATACAATTGCAAAATCTTCTCTTCTCTACAGATCCTTGCTACATGGGGCCGTGCATTATCATGCTGAAACATGAGGTGATGGCGCCGGATGAATGGTACGAAAATGGCCCTCAGGATCTCGTCACGGCATCTCTGCGCATTCAAATTGCCATCAATAAAATGCAATTGTGTTTGTTGTCCGTAGCTTATGCCTGCCCATACCATAACCCCACCTCCATCATGGGGCACTCATTGACATAAGCAGTCCGCTCCCCCACAAAACACCATACCATACACGTGGTCTACGGTTGTGAGGACTGCTGGATGTACTGCCAAATTATCTAAAACGACATTGGCTTATGGTAGAAAAATGTATATTCAATTCTCTGGCAACAGCTCTCACATTTCTGCAGTAAGCATGCCAATTGCACGCTCCCTCAAAACTTGAGACACCTGTGGCATTGTGTTGTGTGATAAAACTGCACATTTTCTTGACCTGTGTAATGATCATGCTGTTTAATCAGCTTATTGATAGGCCACACCTGTCAGGTGGATTACCTTGGCAAAGGAGTAATGCACAACATTTCTGGGATCTTTTATTTCAGCTCATGAAACATGGGACCAATACTAGTTGCGTTCATATTTTTGTTCGGGGCATATTTTGCAGTTGCTTAGTGGTAGTTGAACTCAATTCAAATCTGTGGAATTTTTTCAATAGTTAATTACTTTTTTTCCATGTAGTGGTGTAGATAACTAAAAATGAAATATGAGTGAAGTAGGCAATTTTTTCCTTCCTTTTTTGGCATCAGACCTGCCTAATTCTCACTTGAAACATTTTTTCTGTGTTTAATAGGCTAAATTACACATTCTGTTCATGCAAGTTTCTAGTCGATGATATTTCAGATTTACATTTGATAATTTTTCATAAAGCGGTTTGGATTTGGTGAACTACTATTTCAAAGTAACTTCAGTAAAGAAAAATATATTTTTCTTCAGGGTAGCTTTAGTGTAGCTTAACGTCTTTCATTGTGAAGTAATTGGTACCTTGGTAAACTATATTTTCAGAATAGCTTCCCCAAATCGAGGAACGGGGTGACATTTGGGACCCATCCCCAGTGTACACAGGGTACCGTCTCACCAAGGAAGCGAGAACCTTGATTTTATGGTTTAAATAAATGATGGTAAAGAGGTGGAAAACAAGGCAGGCTGCTCAGCTGATTGGTTGACATATTATAAATAGAGACATGTTGTGACTAAACTTAACAAAAAGAAGAAGAAATGAGAAATGATATTACTTAAATAATAAATATAAATTACATAAAACACAATCTCAAAAGACTTTGACGTTATATCATCTTGTGGGCAGAGAGCCCAATTCATCACAATCATTCATTGAAGTTGATGGATCATTCCTAACAGAACCTTTCAATATTGCCAGTCATTTCAATGACCATTTCACTAGTAAAGTGGGAAAACTCAGAAGTGAAATGACAACATTGAGCAGTGAACCGTTATATTTTTGGTATAAAAGATCTAGTAATGGAAGAGAAGGATTTCTGTTTTGAATTTGGTCAAGTTAAGCACGTTTCGCACACAACTAGTATTACTATAGAACTTCGGTTATGTTTGTTTTTCCAGCGGACGATTCGGACAGGATTAGTTTAACTAAGCTGGCCCTGTATTTATTTTCTCATTGAAAATGGACCATTATGACAGAAGTCTGGAGACTCTTCTAGGTGTGAAGATATGGCCAATGGCCATCAGTTCAGAGAAAGTCCAAATGTACATGTACATGCAGAGTGCACTAACTCATATCAATAAGTTCCATGAACTGTAACCTGCGTAGACATTTAATTACCTGACGGATTTATCAATTCATTGGCACAATGCCGTCCACTTGGCACTAGGAAAGTTGATGTGTGACAAAACAAATCATTCATCTGTAGGCTTCGTGCAAAGCAATTTGTTTTAAGCATCAATTTGTTCCAACGTTTTTACCCAAACTGGGTGAAGAACCAGATCAACTCTGTAATATCCCTAAAAACACAGGGATGACGATTCACATGGGATAAGTATTATCAGAGGACCTGGGAGTTTGCCGAAAAACAGTAGGTTTTTTAGGGCTTGGATAATAACCTTCCTGACAGATAAAAATAAAAATGACTGACATGGCACAGACAGGACAAAAAGTACAGATGGGATGGTTTGTGCTCGGGCACATACTTACATTACCTGATCTCCCCCAGTAAAACGTATCCTGTCCGAATAGGGCTTTAGTGTGGGAGAGGTGGAAAAACTATTGATATCCATCAATAATGATAAGCTACTAGGTATAGAAAAGCTTGATGGGAAACTATTGAGAATGGTAGCAGACTGTATTGCCACCCCTATTTGTTAAATCTTTACCCAAAGCCTAAAGCAGTGTGTCCACAGGCGTGGAAGGAAGCTAAACTAATTACACTGCCTAAAAATAGTGAAACACCATTTGCTAGCTTTAACAGCAGCCCAATCAGTTTGCTACCTGTTCTTAGTGAACTGATGGAGAGGATTGTGTTTGACCAAATACAATACTATTTTTCAGAGAACAAGTTAACTACTGGCTTCCAGCATGCATATAGATAAGGGCACTCAACTGGTTCTGCTCGGACAGATGACCGATGATTTTTTAAATGTTTTATAAATGGATAAGATGAGAGTTGGGGCTTTATTTTTTTATTTCAGTGCAGCCTTTGATGTTATTGAAATTATTAATTGTTATTGAAAAAACTCACTTGGTATGGCTCTAACCGACACATGGTTAGAGAGTTATTTATCCAATAGAACCCAGAGAGTGTTCAATGGAAAGTTCTCCAACATCATATGTACAGTGTGGTATCCCTCAGGGCAGTTGCCTTGGGCAGTTACTTTTCTCTATTTTTACAGATGATTTGCCACTGGTCTTACATGAAGCTAGAATGACTATGTATGCGGATGATTCCACACTCTAAATGCCAGAACCCAAAACCAGTGAGCTCACTGAAATGATAAATAAGGAGTTACAGTCAGTATAAGAATGTGTGATTAATAATAAACTGGTCTTAAATACATCTACATCTAAAAGCATTGTATTTGGTTGAAAACATTCTCTAAGACCTAAACCTCAACTGGAGTTGTACATAAAGGGCGTGACCATTGAGCGAGTTGAGGAAGCAAGTTGTTTATGTAATGTTTTTGCTGTGTTGTTTGTATTTCGTTGTATTTTACATTTGTGTAACTGTCCTTGTCTATTAGTGTATCAGTGTTTTGTTACTTGTCATGTTGGTGTTTTTTTGTGGACTCCTGGAATAGTAGCTGTTGCTTCGGCAAAAGCTAATGGGGATCTAAATAAACAAGTAAATGTTAAGTGATCCCTAAAATTGTGGTTGACTGCTCCTGTATGTAGCCCTAAATAAACAAGTAAATGTTAAGCGATCCCTAAAATGGTGGTTGACTGCGCCTGTATGTAGCCCTGACAGGACGGTGACCCAGTGTCACACCCTGATCAGTTTCACCTGTCCTCGTTATTGTCTCCACCCCCTGCAGGTGTTGCTTGTTTCCACAGTGTATTTATCCCTGTGTTTCCTGTCTCTCTGTGTCAGTTCGTCGTGTATGTTTCCAAGTCAACCAGTGGTTTTCCCGTTCGCCTGCTTTTTGCATTCTCCTTTTTCTAGTCCACCTGGTTTTGCCCCTTGCCTGTTTCTGGACTCTGCCTGACCATTCTGCCTGCCTTGACCACAAGCCTGTCTGCCACTCTGTACCTCCTGGACTCTGATCTGGTTTTGACCTTTTTGCCTGTCCATGACCATTCTCTTGCCTACCCCTTTGGATTAATACACATTGTAAGACTCAAACCATCTGCTTCCTGTGTCTGCATTTGGGTCTCGCCTTGCACCTTGATAACCAGATTCACTTGGTACCATGAGTCCTATTATATGGGCTTTCTCTCACCAACACACACACACACACACACACACACACACACACACACACACACACACACACACACACACACACACACACACACACACACCAGCACAGAGACCAAGACAGTCTGCTCGTTGTAGATGATGAAGTGTCAAAAGGAAGGAAGTGAGGAGAGGAAGAGCCTTCGCTGATCTGAGCTGTGTTTTGCCGAATTGCTCAAGTGGACCAGAAGAGCTGGTCTAAATAAGTGGTCTTCTTTCTATAGTGGTTTTACTGAACAGCACAACAGCCATTCAGTTTGGACCCATGTTGTTTAGCGCTAGTATGAAATGAGAGCGATGGGTGCCAACCAACATTAGACTGGATAGATTCAGAGCTCTGAAAGATACTTCAAATCATCATAATGACACTTAGATTTGAACTAACAAAATAATGTTGATTAATTCAATGTTAAACATGCAGTGGAGGTTTGTTTGCCTCCAAAATGAACAGAACTAAATAGGCTGTTTTTCCATCTCATTAAAGACCAATAAAATAAAGTAATTCTCAGAGCTAACACGTGGTTAGTTTGTTTTAGTGAGTGGCTGATCGAAAGAGTCTATGTAATGAATGCTTTGTTATTCACTCTGGAATAACTCACACTGCATATTTTAATTACCTACATTTTAACATTCAATTGTTCTACCAATTTTGATTTAAGCAAAGAGAATGTGGATGATGAAAGGGAGGCAGCCTGGAGAGAAAGAGAAAGAGAAAGAGAAAGAGAAAGAGAAAGAGAAAGAGAAAGAGAAAGAGAAAGAGAAAGAGAAAGAGAAAGAGAAAGAGAGAGAGGTGGGTTGTGGCTTCATTTCCTCACATAAGGATAAGGATTTGGGTCTGTTCCTAACCTTGTCACGAAAGTGGTGAGATATTAGGCTATAGTTTTTTTGGGGTTACATGTCATCCTCCACACAAAACCACACTGCACAGTGATGTACCTCAGTCTACTGCTGTGTTTCTGTGTATCTCTTTGCCCTGCTGTGTACCACTGCATACCGTTCTGCCCAACATGGTTCCAGGAAACTCTTCTAATGAGTTGAATAATTGATCATCAGAGTCTCCCTTCTCTCTGTTTCATCTCTCTCTCTCTCTCTCTCTCTCTCTCTCTCTCTCTCCTTCTCACTCGCTCCTGAATCTCTCCTCCCTTACCCTATCTGATTACCTAGCTTCTCAAACTCACACCCTTCCACAGAATGGCATTATGTGCTGAGTAGTATTCTGTATCCCTCACATGTAAACACTCACCTGTAGACTTTAGCGGTTGATACTAAAAACACGGGTTGCGATACATTCTATCCCAATTGCAACCAATTGAGAGATTGAACTGCATTCCAAAGGAGAAACCAATTCATGTCCAATTTAACAGACAGGAATTGAAATGGAATTGACCCCTTTTGGAAGTAATGCAACAGTGCTTTTTATCAAAGTAGTTGGTGATTGGGTTGGATGTTCATTGTCTCTCCTACTCTCATCGGGGCTTACCTTTGACTGAGTGACCTGACACAATGATAGATGGGCCCATGGAAACTGTGGTGTTCAATACGAGGGATAGGAGAGAGATAGAGAGAGAGAGGTGAGAAAGAGAGACAGAGAGAGAGAAGTGAGAAAGAGAGAGAGAGAGAGAGAAGGGGGAAGAGAGCGAGAGACAGAACAAGATATAGAGAGACCCATCCACACCATCAGCTGTTGATTATTAGAGTGCAAAGCAGCAGGAAGCAGAGAGAGAGAGAGATAGGGACCGACATGGATTACATGGGTTTAATCCATTACTCACCCAGCATTCATTCCAGTAAGAGTTATTTGTTGTCGCACGCATGGTTTGTGGGTTAAGCAACAATTTACACCAAATAAAAAACATAGACACATGCCCAAAAATCGGACCCATGCCAACAAATCACATTAAAATAGATGGGTTTGAAATTTGATTAGGAAATCTCATGGGGCCCTTCTCCCTGCAAATATACATATTACACTGAAGAGAATTTCATTAAATAGAAAATATGTAGTGAAATAATCAAGTTCAGCTTCTCACATTCTAACGAAGATGTCAGAATGGATAGTAGTTCATGGAGTTTGGTATGAGGGTTTGGGCATGGATGGTGGACAGGGAAGCCAGCACCTGGTCTTGGATCGTGCTTGGTAGTTGGCCTCCAGTTGTGAACTGGGGATGCGCTGAACATGTTGACAGGACCAACCTCTGGCCGTCAGCTGGGGTTGTGTTGGCCCTCCTGCTGGTGCCATTGTGCAGGAAGCCTGGAGGAGGAAGACATGGTGGCGAGCAGGGCCTAAAATTAACCCCTGCCACCTGCCAAATGTGGGTACATTTTGTCATTGGTGGTTGAGATGTACATTTTACCAGCTGTGTAAGCAGTGGGTCAGGGCTCCACAGTGCGAGCATTTCACTTGCATTTGTGAATAGAAATAGTAAAGTATGATCACATTTATAAGAATAGCTGTTTGCCGTTTTGTTTCATAGCTGGTAAATGAATGACACAAAGTCAAGGAACTACGAAACCTATATAGGCTATCCCATCTTACGCCGCAAAACTGGCTGGCTGGGGTCTGTGTGCACATGAAGAGCACTGACGTTTGATGAGTTGGCGCTTGCAGGAAAAGGGGCAAGGGAGGAATGAATTCATTTGAAATGGACCGCCTTTTCGAGGAAATTCGTCCCTCGTTCGTCCCAAGGTTGTGTGGTCAGTCATCATGGAACCACCGGTAGCTGCATCTGCAGTTATCGAATGCTAGCCACCCGACCATATCAGGAAAATCAAACATTTTGTGTGTGTAACAGTACAGCTTCCGTCCCTCTCCTTACCCCTATCTGGGCTCGAACCAGGGACCCTCTGCACACATCAACAACTGCCTCGTTGCCCATCGCTCCACAAAAGCCGCTGCCCTTGCAGAGCAAGGGGTACAACAACTTCAAGGTCTCAGAGCGAGTGACGTCACCGGTTGAAACGCTATTAGCGCACACCCCGCTAACTAGCTAGCCATTTCACATCGGTTAAACTCACCCCCCTTTTGACCTCCTCCTTTTCCACAGCAACCAGTGATCTGGGTCAACAGCATCAATGTAACAGTATAGCTTCCGTCCCTCTCCTCACCTCTAACTGGGTTCAAACCAGGGACCCTCTGCACACATAGACAACAGCCACCCCCGAAGCATCATTACCCATCGCTCCACAAAAGTTGCGGCCCTTGCAGAGCAAGGGGAACAACTACTTCAAGGTCTCAGAGCGAGTGACGTCACCGATTGAAATGCTATTAGCATGCACCCCGCTAACTAGCAAGCCATTTCACATGGGTTATATGTGCTGTCAGGGAAAGTTGTATGCGCAAGCTAACATTAGCAATGCTAGCACACTCTATGCTAACTGCACTGTTTACACCTATCCAAAATGGCGTAGCGCTGCAGACATGGTTTGTTGTCCTCTTATTTACTTTTTGATTTTTTTCGTATTTTTTGTATATATTCCAATTTATTTCTTTAATCTCTTTTTCTATTTTTAAATTAAATATACCTTCCGGTAACCCGCCTCACTC
This sequence comes from Oncorhynchus keta, assembly GCF_023373465.1. Lineage (NCBI taxonomy): Eukaryota > Metazoa > Chordata > Actinopteri > Salmoniformes > Salmonidae > Oncorhynchus > Oncorhynchus keta. The sequence continues at coordinate 36,389,118 of NC_068450.1, forward strand.
AATGTGACACGGATACGCAATTTTTTTTAGCCCTTATAGCCAATTACCTTATTGCCAATTAGCCAATTAGCTAATTAGCTACTAGCTATTTAGTCATTGTTAGCCACTGCTAGCGGCCTTTACCCTCTGCTCAGTCACCAGCCGTTTTTTAGCCTGGATAATACCTGCCAGCCTCGGATTGTTTTTCTCCACTACAACGCTGGATTCCTGCCATAAACTCTGGACCGTTGATCATCACAGCTAGCTAGCTGCCACTGAGTGATCCAGCCCTGAAGCGAGCCCTGAGCCAGGCGCATCTCCCGGCTAGCAAACAAAATTACCACAACTACAATACCTCTTTCGCCATCTGGCCCGGTCCTGTAAGACGTAATTCCATCAGATATAGCCCTTGGTTCACTCTAGACCTGACTGCCCTTGAACAGCACAAAAACATTCGGGGGCGAACATCAATAGCATCGAATAGTCCACAGGTAATGCAACTGTTCTGGGAAGTCAGGAACCAATACACACAGTCAGTCACGAAAGAAAAGGCTAGCTTTCTCAAACAGAAATTTGCATCCTGTAGCTCCCAAAAGTTTTGGGACACTATAAAGTCCATGGAGAACAAGAGCACCTCCTCCCAGCTGCCCACTGCACTGAGGCTAGGTAATACGGTCAACACCGATAAATCAATGATAATTGAACATTTCAATAAGCAATTAGCAATAATGTAAATTTCTCTACGGTTGGCCGTGCTTTCCTCCTGGCTACCCAAACCCCGGCCAACAGCTCCGCTCCCCCCGCAGCTACTTGCCTGAGCCTCCCCAGCTTCTCCTTCACCCAAATCCAGATTGTAGATGTTCTGAAAGAGCTGCAAAACCTGGACCCGTACAAATCAGCTGGGCTAGACAATCTGGACCCTCTCTTTCTAAAATTATCCGCCGCCATTGTGGCAACCCTTATTACCAGTCTGTTCAACATCTCTTACGTCCGAGATCTCTAAAGATTGGAAAGCTGCCGTGGTCATCCCCCTCTTCAAAGGAGGTGACACTCTAGACCCAAACTGTTATAGACCTATATCCATCCTGCCCTGCGTTTCTAAAGTCTTTGAAAGCCAAGTTAATAAACAGATCACTGAGCATTTCTATGAGAGCAGTCTCTATGGGGGTACCACAGGGTTCAATTCTCGGGCCGACTCTTTTCTCTGTATATATCAACGATGTCGCTCTTGCTGCGGGTGTTTCCCTGATCCACTTCTACACAGACCACACCATTCTGTATACATCTGGCCCTTCTTTGGACACTGTGTAAACTAACCTACAAACAAGCTTCAATGCTATACAACACACCTTCCGTGGCCTCCAACTGCTCTTAAACGCTAGTAAATCCAAATGCATGCTTTTCAACCATTCGCTGCCCGCACCCTCCCGCCCGACTAGCATCACTACCCTGGACACTTCTGACCTAGAATATGTGGACAACTACAAATACCTAGGTGTCTGGCTAGACTGTAAACTCTCCTTTCAGACTCATATCAAACATCTCCAATCCAAAATCAAATCTAGAATTGGCTTTCTATTTCACAACAAAGCCTCCTTCACTCAGGCCGCCAAACTTACCCTAATAAAACTGACTATCGATCCTCGACTTTGGCGACGTCATCTACAAAATAGCTTCCAATACACTACTCAGCAAATTGGATGTAGTCTATCACAGTGCCAGCCGTTTTGTTACCACAGCGCTTTATACCACCCACCACTGCGACCTGTATGCTCTCGTCGGCTGGCCTTCACTATATATTCGCCGCCAGACCCACTGGCTCCAGGTCATCTATACGTCTATGCTAGGTAAAGCTCCGCCTTATCTCAGCTCACTGGTCATGTTAACAACACCCACCCGTAGCACACGCTCCAGCAGGTACATCTCACTGGTCATCCCCAAAGCCAACACCACCTTTGGTCGCTTTTCCTTCCAGTTCTCTGCTGCCAGTGACTGGAATGAATTGCAAAAAAATGCTGAAGCTGGAGACTTACATTTCCCTCACTAACTTTAAAAATCAGCTATCTGAGAAGCTAACCAATCGCTGCAGCTGTACATAGTCCATCTGTTAATAGCCCACCCAATCTACCTACCTCATCCCCATATTGTTTTTATTTACTTTGCTGCTCTTGCACACCAGTATCACTACTAACACATGTCATCTGCTCATCATCTGCTCATCTATCACTCCCGTGTTAATCTGCTAAATTGTAATTACTTTGCTACTATGGCCAATTTATTGCCTTACCTCGTCATGACATTTGCACACACTGTATATAGACTTTTTTTCTATTGTGTTATTGACTGTACGTTTGTTTATCCCATGTGTAACTCTGTGTTGTTGTTTTTTTCGCACTGATTTGCTTTATCTTGGCCAGGTCGCAGTTGTAAATGAGAACTTGTTCTCAACTAGCTGACCTGGTTAACCTCTTGAACCTCTGGGGGCAGTATTTAATTTTGGGATGAAAAACATTCCCGTTTTAAACAAGATATTTTGTCACGAAAAGATGCTCGACTATGCATATAATTGACAGCTTTGGAAAGAAAACACTCTGACGTTTCTAAAACTGCAAAGATATTGTCTGTGAGTGCCACAGAACTAATGCTACAGGCGAAACCAAGATGACATTTCATACAGGAAGTGAGCCAGATTTTGAATGCGCTGTGTTCCAATGTCTCCTTATATGGCTGTGAATGCGCAAGGAATGAGCCTACACTTTCTGTCGTTTCCCCAAGGTGTTTGCAGCATTGTGACGTATTTGTAGGCATATCATTGGAAAATTGACCATAAGAGACTACATTTACCAGGTGTCCGCTCGGTGTCCTCCGTCGAAACTATTGCGTAATCTCCAGGTGCGTGCATTTTTCCATATTGTTCAGAGGAGAAACCAAACTGCCACGAGTGATTTATCATCGAATAGATATGTGAAAAACACCATGAGGATTGATTCTAAACAACGTTTGCCATGTTTCTGTTGATATTATGGAGTTAATTTTGAAAAAAGTTTGCCGTTATAATGACTGAATTTTCGTTTTTTTTCTTATCCAAACGTGATGAACAAAACGGATCGATTTCTCCTACACAAATAATATTTTTGGAGATGACAGTGTTGTTAACAAAAGGCTAAGCTTGTGAGCCAATATATTTATTTCATTTCATTTGTGATTTTCATGAATAGTTAACGTTGCGTTATGGTAATGAGCTTGAGGCTATAAGTACGCTCCCAGATACAGGTTTTTTTCTTAGCCAAACGTGATGAACAAAACGGAGCAATTTCTCCTACACAAATAATATTTTTGGAAAAACTGAACATCTAACTGAGAGTCTCCTCATTGAAAACATCCAAAGTTCTTCAGAGGTAAATTATTTTATTTGAATGCTTTTCTTGTTTTTGTGAAAATGTTGCCTGCAGAATGCTAGGCTTAATGCTATGCTAGCTATCAATACTCTTACACAAATGCTTGTGTAGCTATGGTTGAAAAGCCTTTTTTGAAAATCTGAGATGACAGTGTTGTTAACAAAAGGCTAAGCTAACGTTAGTTAGTAAACGTTGCGTTATGGTAATGAGTTTGAGGCTATAATTACACTCCCGGATACGGGATTGCTCGTCGCAACAGGTTAAATAAAGGTGAAATAAAATAAAAAAAATTAAAAAACTACAGAAGTAGATGGCTTTGAGATGTATATCAAAATCACCTTTTCTTCAAAAACACTTTGTTCATACAAAGAGGGCTGTGCTTCAAATCTGTTTACAGTAGATACTCACACCGTATGTTACCAGTATCTCCTGTTGTCTGATGACGTGTAAAAAAACAACTGGGAGCTCTTAAATCTCCAACTCCCATGCACTCAAGACAACTTTAACCTGAACAATTGCTTTCAACAGTCGCCCAACACAGAAGCCCAAGTCGGAAGCTCAGGCCTCTTTCTGGAGTTATAGCTTTCCATCCTGAATATTACTGACAGCATGATTAGAATTTGTTCCCAGTTGTCTTGATAGCACCATAAGTATGAGCCACTTGTTTTTATTTCTAAAGAATGTAACATTTTCATTCCTTTTTTTCTCCTACAGAGTCCCCTTGGTGCACTGCGCCAGAATGAACACCACTGGGCCACTTCTGCAGCTCTACCTTGCTGTGCACAAAGACATGAAGCGTTATTTCCGTTTGTCCAGAGGAGCCATGAACATGGTTATGAGTCACCTTGATGTCCACACACAGCACAGCTAGGGTTGTCACCTTGAGGTTCTCACTATGGTCTATTGGTTGGCACACAGCTCTCATGCCTTCCATGTGCAGAAGACCTCTGTTCTCCTTGCAGTGCAGGTATCGCTGCATTTCGTGGCCCAAACCAGAGGTGTTAGATGCTGTTGGCCAGGGATTTGCTATGCTATCACAGAGCCAGGCATTCATCAAGTGTATGGGAGAAATCAATGGATGTCATGTGTGCGTTAAGGGAGCCACAGGCCCAGATTCACAGTATTGTGTCAACAGGAAGAGTTCCTCTGTCCAGGAAGAGTTCCTCTGTCCAGTGTCTACGTTATTTTGCCCATCTTAATCTTTTCTTTCTTTTGGCCAGTCTGAGATATGGCTTGCCATAACTCTGCCAGCATCCTAGAGTCACATCTTCACTGCTGACGTTGAGACTGGTGTTTTGCAGATACTATTTAATGAAGCTTCCAGTTGAGGACTTGTGAGGCATCTGTTTCTCAAACTAGAAACTCCAATGTCCTTGTCCTCTTGCTCAGTTGAGCACCAGGGCCTCCCACTCCTGTTTCTATTCTGGTTGGAGACAGTTTGCGCTGTTCTGCAAAGGGAGTCGTTTTTTATTTATTTATTTAACCTTTATTTAACTAGGCAAGTCAGTTAGGAACAAATTCTTATTTACAATGACGGCCTAGGAACAGTGGGTTAACTGCCTTGTTCAGGGGCAGCACGACAGATGTTTACCTTGTCAGCTCAGGGATTCAATCTACCAACATTTCGGATTACTGGCCCAACGCTCTAACCACTAGGCTACCTGTCGTCCCTAGTACACAGCGTTGTAAGAGATCTTCTCAGTTCTTCTCAGAACAAGAATAGACTGACTCAACCAGTCTAAAGAAGGCCAGTATTATTGCTTATTTAATCAGAACAAAGCTGTCAGCTGTGCTAACATAATTGTAAAATGATTTTCTAATGGTCAATTAGCCTTTTAAAATGAACCTGTTAGGGATTTTGCGAATTTTCGCAGTTTTTTGTTAAAAATCGCGCAACATTTCAACGTCCTGCTACTCATGCCAGGAATATAGTATATGCATATGATAAGTATGTGTGTATAGCAAACACTCTGAAGTCTCTAGAACTGGTTAAATCATGTCTGTGGCTATAACAGAACGTGTTTAGGAGTAAAAATCCCAAGGAAAACTGTTCACAAAAAAAATATTCATCCGCCAGTCAATGTATTTGTCTATGGCGATAGAAAATAGATGAAGTCCTGTTTACAATGCCTACAGCTTCCACACAATGTCGCCAGTACTGTCATTTCATTGCATGTTTATCCTTGGTGGGATGACTTATAGGCACTTCCTGTCTTGGGGTACACCGAGTAAGTTATGAAAGTGAAAAAATGGACGATGATTTCAAGACTTGCTGCTATCGAATACAGATCGCCCCGTGATCAATTTTATAGATTAGTAATGTTTATTAATACCTGAAGTTGGTTTACAAAAGTAGTTTGAAGTGATTTGTAAAAGTTTTTAGGCAACTTTTTTTATTTAAAAAAAATGACGTTGCGTCTTGTAAAGGTGAATTTTCCTGGATCAGACGGCCTTCATAAATGGACATTTTGGGTATACAATGACGGATTTAATCGGGAAAAAGACCCAATTGTGATGTTTATGGGACATATAGGAGTGCCAACAAAGAAGCTCGTCAAAGGTAATGAATGTTTTATATTTTATTTCTGCGTTTTGTGTAGCGCCGGCTACCGCTAATTATTTTGTTTAGGTCTCGTTCAGGTATTTCGGGGGGTGCATGCTATCAGATAATAGCTTCTCATGCTTTCGCCGAAAAGCATTTTACAAATCTGACATGTTGGCTAGATTCACAACGAGTGTAGCTTTAATTGAGTACCTTGCATGTGTGTTTTAATGAAAGTTTGAGTTTTATACAGTACTACAGTTGGCGCTCTGAAATTTCCGCTGATTTTGGTCCCTGTACAGGGACCAACATCCGTAATACACTTGGATTAGCTAACACAATGTGCCATAGGAACACAGGAATGATGGTTGCTGATAATGGGCCTCTGTACGCCTATGTAGATATTCCATTCAAAATCAGACATTTCCAGCTACAATAGTCATTTACAACATTAATGATGCATACACTGTATTTCTGATCAATTGCATGTTATTTTAATTGACAAAAAAATGTGCTTTTCTTTGAAAAAGAAGGACATTTCTACGTGACCCCAAACTGTATAACGGTAGTGTATGTACAGTACCAGTCAAAAGTTTGAACACACCTACTCATTCAAATGTTTCTTTATTTTTTCTCATTTCTACATTGTAAAATAATAGTGAAGACAACAGAACTATGAAATAACACATATGGAATCCTGTAGTATCCAAAAAAAGTGGTTAAACAAATGAAAATATATTTTATATCTAAAGTAGCCACCCTTTGCCTTGATGACAACTTTGCACACTCTTGGCATTCTCTCAAACAGCTTCATGAGGTAGTCACCTAGAATGCATTTCAATTAACAGGAGTACCTTGTTAAAAGTTCATTTGTGGAATGTGTTTCCTTCTTATTGTATTTGAGTCAAATGTTTGTGTTCTGACAAGGTAGGGGTGGTATACAGAACATAGTCCTATTTTGTGAACGACCAAATTTGCTCAAATAAGCAAAGAGTAGGTGAACGGATGATCTCCGCAGGTGTGGTTCCCATCATGAAGCATGGAGGAGGTCTGATGGTGTGGGGGTGCTTTGCAGGTGACACTGTCTGTGATTTATATAGAATTCAAGGCACAATTAACCAGCATGGCTACCACAAAATTCTGCAGCAAAATGCCATCCCATCGGTTTGTGCTTAGTGGGACTATCATTTGTTTTTCAACAGCAAAATTACCCAACACACCTCCAGGCTGTTTAAGGGCTATTTCAATAAGTAGGATAGGGATGTAGTGTTGCATCAGATGACCTGGCCTTCACAATCACCCGAACTCAAGCCAATTGAGATGGTTTGGGATGAGTTGGACCGCAGAGTGAATGAAAAACAGAACAAATTCTCAGCATATGTGGGAACTCCTTCAAGACTGTTGGAAAAGCATTCCAGGTGAAGCTGGTTTAGAGAATGCCAAGAGTGTGCAAAAGGTTGTAAAACAGGGGAAGGCGGTCCACCAACATGTCCCACACTGACGTAATTGCAGCTAGCTTGTCTCTCTGCCACCTAGCTGGTCAGGGGCCTCATTTATAAACGGTGCTGAGGATTCACGTCAAAAGGTGGCGTACGGACGAAACACAGAATTGGCTTACGCACAAAAATATTCTGATTTCTAACACATTGCGCATGCACGTACCACTCCGATTTCCCTTTATGAATCCCAAAGTTTGCTTAGAAAGTGGCGTATGACTTCTTTTGTGCCTACACAACGTTTATTAATGAGGCCCCTGGTGTCTCAGATATCAAAGTGGATAATCCTGGAAATAATGTGGAAGGATTCCAGAGACATTGTTCTCTGCCAGTCTCTGCTTCCCACAAGGATTCTATGGATTCCCCATTAGATCTGAAAACACCAGCAAGGAAGAGAACACCAAAGTATGCATGTTAAAACGTCTTATGGCTGCAGGGGCAGTATTGAGTAGCTTGGATGAAAGGTACCCAGAGGTGCCCAGAGTAAACGACCTGCTCCTCAGTCCCAGTTGCTAATATATGCATATTATTATTGATATTGGATATAAGACACTCTGAAGTTTCTAAAACGGTTTGAATGATGTCTGTGAGTTTAACAGAACTCATATGGCAGGCAAAAACCTGAGAAGAAATCCAAACAGGAAGTGGGAAATCTGAGGTTGGTCGATTTTCAACCCAGCCCCTATCGAATACACAGTGGGATATTGATCAAGTTGCACTTCCTAGGGCCGCCACTAGATGTCAACCATCTTTAGAAACCCCAATGAGGCTTCTACTGTGTTGTGGAGCTGGATGGGAGCTGTTTGAGCCAGTGGTCTGACAGGGAGCCAGGTCCTAGTCACGCGCATTTCACATGATAGCGACCTGCGTTCCATTGCTTGAGGGTCAATCTCATTCTCTTCTTCCAACTCCCTGTCTGACTCCGAATTAACAGAAACAATAACAAAATTCTACATCTTCCAAAGTGGAAGATGCTCCTTCCACACTAGCTTCTCTCCCTGCAAAAAAAATTCTAAGGCACTCTGAGCAGAGATCATTTTTGCCATACTGATTGATTGTGGTAAGGAGCCACACATGCAAAGCTATTTATTTGTTGTGTCCCTCCCCCAATTTGCACCTGGCTGGGTTAGTGTGGAAAAACACTGCATTTTTTACAATGTATTGTAATAGCATTGTGTAGTTTCGCACACTACAAAGGGTAAAGAGTGCGAGAAAAGTGGGAGGTTATTGGCGCTATGTTGAAACAGCAGGCCCAGGGAGGAGGAAGATAGAGTGAAGGCACACAGTTTTATCTCTTCATTCAAAGACTCAATCATGGACACTTACTGACAGTTGTGGCTGCTTTGTGTGATGTATTGTTGTCTCTACCTTCTTGCCCTTTGTGCTGTTGTCTGTGCCCAATAATATTTGTACCATGTTTTGTGCTGCTACCATGTTGCCATGTGTTGCTGCCTTAGGTCTACTCTTTATGCATTGTTGTCTCTCTTGTTATGATGTATGTTTTGTCCTATATTTATTTTTATCTCAGGCCCCCATCCCCACAAGAGGCTTTTTTTATGTAACCTTTATTTAATTAGGCAAGTCAGTTAAGAACAAATTAATATTTTCAATGACAGCCTATGAACAGTGGGTTAACTGCCTTGTTCAGGGGAAGAACAACATATGTTTACCTTGTCAGCTCTGGGATTGGACCTTGCAACCTTTCAGTTACTAGTCAACGCTCTAACCACGCTGCTTGCCACCTTTTGCCTTTTGTTAGGCCGTCATTGTAAATAACAATTTGTTCTTAGCTGGCTTGCCTAGTTTAATAAAGGTTAAATAAAAATAAATAAAAAACACAGCAGACCTTTTTGTTTAATTTTTACTTGTTTTCACCTACACACACACTTTTTATTACCCTCGGGTCTAGTGGACCCAAACACCACATATGTAATATAAATAAATGTGTAGGGGGGTGCACAGTGTGCATTCAATGAAAATGTGATATTTTACATGTTCTTCACAGAAATGAGCCAAGGCCAATGAGTCAGGTTGAAAAATTCATCCATTGTATAATTTTTATTTTAGTAAACATTGAAACTGGGTCCCACAGACACAAACACCACACAAGGGTTAAATTCTCCAACTTCTTTGAGGCCTGGCCACATGTGAGCTTTCCCTCCAGCCCCATCCTCTGCTAAATTGTCCTGTAAATAATTCCAGAGCATTTTCACATTAACTTCTTGCGTCGAGCCATCCCGGATCCGGTATCGTGACTACAGCCTCAAGCTCATTACCATAACGCAACGTTAACTATTCATGAAAATCGCAAATGAAATGAAATGTATCTATTTGCTCTCAAGCTTAGCCTTTTGTTAACAACATTGTCATCTCAGATTTTCAAAATATGCTTCTCAACCATTGCAAAACAAGCATTTGTGTAACAGTATTGATAGCTAGTGTAGCATTTAGCGTAGCATTTAGCGTTAGCATTCAGCAGACAACATTTTCACAAAAACCAGAAAAGCATTCAAATAAAATAATTTACCTTTGAAGAAATTCGGATGTTTTCAATGAGGAGACTCAGATAGCAAATGTTCAGTTTTTCCTGAAAGATTATTTGTTTAGGACAAATCGCTCCGTTTTCTGCGTCACTTTGTGCTACGAAAAAAACCTGTATCCAGGATTGTGTAAATCTATCCGCAAGCTCATTAACACAACGTTAACTATTCATGAAAATCGCAAATGAAATTAAATTAATCTATTTGCTCTCAAGCTTAGCCTTTTGTTTAACAACACTGTCATCTCAGATTTTCAAAATATGCTTTTGAACCATATCTAAACAAGCATTTGTGTAACAGTATTGATAGCCTAGCATAGGATTATGCCTGTCTTTCAGCATGCAACATTTTCACAAAAACCATTCAAATAAAATAATTTACCTTTGAAGAACTTCAGATGTTTTCAATGAGGAGACTCTCAGTTCGATAGCAAATGTTCCGTTTTTACAAAAAATATTATTTGTGTCGACTAATCGCTCCTTTTTTTTCATCACGTTTGGGTAAAAAATAAAAAAATAAAAAATAAATATTAAGTCATTAAAACGCAAACTTTTTTCCAAATTAACTCCATAATATCGACAGAAACATGGCAAACCGATGTTTAGAATCAATCCTCAAGGTGTTTTTCACATATCTATCGATCCTTCGTGGCAGTTGACTTTCTCTTCTGAAGAAATGGAATGCGCATGGACCTACAGATTACGCAATAATTTCGACACAGGAAACAGGGCGGGACACCAGGTAAATGTAGTCTCTTATGGTCAATCTTCCAATGATATGCCTACAAACACGTCACAATGCTGCAGACACCTTGGAGAAAGACACAAAGGGCAGGCTCATTCCTGGCGCATTGACAGCCATATAAGGAGACATTGGAACACAGCGCCTTCAGAATCTGGGGCATTTCCAGTATGAAACTTCATCTTGGTTTCACCTGTAGCATTAGTTCTGGGTCACTCACAGATAATATCTTTGCAGTTTTGGAAACGTCAGAGTTTTGTCTTTCCAAGGCTGTCAATTGCATGCATAGTCGAGCATCTTTTCGTGACAAAATATTGCGCTTAAAACGGGCACGTCTTTTTATCCAATAATGACATAGCGCCCCCATAGGTTGAAGAGGTTAAGGAATCATACATATTAACAAACAACTGACAGCACAAATATTCTATTTTTTTTAACTTTGGGGCAGGGAAGAGAAACAACATGTTCGATTGGCGTGAAAGGAAAACATCCTATGCATTGCATCAATAGGGTTAACCCACTTGGTGAGAATTGTAACGTGGGTCAAGGCTACCATCCCACTTCAGGCACTAATGGAGCTAATGATGGGGCAGGGAAGCAACCCCAGGCCGCTGCTGTGCCAAGCAAACACACTTTTCCTTACACACCAGATTGTTGACCAATATAATATATTTAATATAGTTCTACTGCTAATCCATGAATAATTAGTTATTATTTTCAAAGTTTAATTTGTTGTGGTTAGTATTATCTCCCATTCAATTCCCCCACTTACTCCCAGCCTATCTTTGCAGGATTCCCGCTTCCCTGTACATTTACATTTACATTTAGGTTATTTAGCAGACGCTCTTATCCAGAGCGATTTACAAATTGGTGCATTCACCTTATGACATCCAGTAGAATAGTCACTTAAACAACTCCAAGAGTCACCTCGCCTGACCCTATTGTACACAGAACATCTGTCAGCGTCGTGTGTATAGGTGGCAGGGAAGTCAGGTGCAGGAGAGTCAAAATGAAGTGTAAATGGAGTCTTTTAATAAATGTCAACAGAACATGCTCCATAACACTAAAACATACAGACATAAAAAAACATGGGTACGGGGACACGACGCGCACCAACACAACAAAATGACACTGACAATAAACAATCTCTGACAAAGACATGAGAGGAAACAGAGGGTTAAATACACAACAGGTAATGAATGGGATTGAAAACAGGTGTGTGGGAAGACAAGACAAAACCAATGGAAAGTGAAAAATGGATCAATGATGGCTAGAAGACCGGTGACGTCGAACGCCGAGCACCGCCCGAACAAGGTGAGGCAACGACTTCGGCAGAAGTCGTGACAACATCATACAATTAAAGTTGGGTGATATTTTGACAGTACCAATCAAGATAGTTATACAATTACAATATGATTACATGTCAACTTAAATTAACTATATAATTATTAAAATATATATATATGTATACGCCCGTATGATGGCTAGACAATTAGCTAGCTGAGGTTAGCCTGCCTAGCTGGATCATCTGAAGAAGGAAAATGTTTTATTTCTACAATTTCCAAAAGCTAACCAAACAAAAACTTAATTACTTTTACGTGTTTGTACCATCATGTGCATTAGTAGCACATTTTCTAACTTATTTACATTCCTTTTTACTTACACTTGTATGTTGACCTCTCCATATTGATGTTGGTTTTATGTTTTAGAATACTTCTTAACAGCTGTACAATCATCACAAGTTGAATTTTGGGGGCATTTCCGGAGTGAACAGAATTGTACACTCGCACACCCGATCACAAATAAGGGCTGAGGGGCTTACGTTAAGGAGTTCTTGCTGTAAGGCTGCATTCCAATACGGAAGGCATTGACCATTTAAGGAAGTTCCTTCTGTGGAATAGATGTGTCTTCTTAAGTGAAATGCTCTCCTCCCAAAAAGGCGTTATAAACTTCACTTAATACAACTTTTTTGTCACAGTCTAATATATAGTACATCTAGTATTTGTTGGTTCACCTCTAAGTTAGTGTATTGTGTGTGGATGGAGAGTGGAAAGAAGCTTGAGTGGCCTTATTGAAATAGCATGAATCCTTTTTGTGTTTCAACTGCTACAGCTCGCCTCTGAGATACTGGCCAATATATCTCATCCAAACACCCTTTTGCAAAGCTCTTCTGACAGATATGGAGGTTTCAACCAGAGCTCCAACAACAGCTAGAAGAGCTCCCTAGCACCTTGACTGTTTATGCTGTTCTCCTCAGTCCCTGAGTGATGAGTGCATATCAAAAAAGTAAGCAAAAAGGCACAACAAAAAAACATCAGGGAAAAGCAAAGCGCCGTCTTTAAGAGTTTCTGAGTTGTTGCTTGTTGGGATAGGCCTAGATGATGAAAATAGATTGAGAGTTTTTTCCAGGGCTAAACCCAAAGCAATAAACACTATAGCACCTGGAAACGTCTCGGGAGTCTTCTGTGCATTGAATTTCTGCCGTTTCCTCTCTCATATGTCTAATAAATTAAGGAATAAGCGGGGTTAGAGGAGTCAGATGACTCTATGCATTAGATTTGATGATTTCTTCCTCTTCCAGGCCATGTTATTGCTTGGCGTCCCCCGGAGAGCAGCTCTCTGCTCGGCTAGGAGGAACTCTGATCCTCACGCGGGTGAAATTGGCGAGGCCGAGAAGGCTGCGGTGCTCGCTGGGGCAAAGGGAGAGACAGAGCGACGCAGAGAAGGATTGAGAGAGGCTGGGAGAGACAGAGAAAGTCAGAAAGAGAGAGCGAGTTCATTCTTAATAAAGTCAGTGTGTGGATGTATTTTTGGAGCCTTGCAAGGCAGAGCGAGGAGAGGAGTGGACTGTCATCAACAGATAAAGGGGCATGGAATGCAGGAAGCGACTGTCTGTTGTCATTAGTTACAGAGTATTATTATTAGTCTGGGTGAATTTTATATTACACATCCCACTGGGCACACACTGGTTGAATCAATGTTGTTTCCACGTCATTTCAATTAAATAACGTTGAAACAACATGGAATAGACGTTGAATTGACGTCTGTGCCCAGTGGGATATAGATCTCAATCGATCATAACAGAATGTTCTAGGGAAGCTATTGCTGCATCAGTCTATTAGCCGACATTGAAATGAATGCCAGTCTTGGCAGCTGGTGGTAAAAGGAATTGATGAACATTACACACATTACTCTTCAACATCCATATGATGTGGAGGAAGAGGACTTTTAACCCCATAAGAGCTGGCAGTGTGATCATAAAATCACTGGCAGTGTCACCAGCAAAGCACCCCCACACCATCACACCTCCTCCTCCATGCTTCACAATGGGAACTACACATGCGGAGATCCTCCGTTTACCTACTCCGCGTCTCACAAAGACACGGCGGTCGGAGACAAAAATCTGACATTTGGACTCATCAGGCCAAAGGACAGATTTCCACTGGTCTAATGTCCATTGCTTGTGTTTGTTGGCCCAAGCAAGTCTCTTCTTATTATTGTTGTCCTTTAGTAGTGGTTTCTTTGAAGCATGAATGCCTGATTCACACAGTCTCCTCTGAACAGTTGATGTTGAGATGTGGCTGTTACTTGAACTCTGGGAAGCATTTATTTGATCTGCAATTTCTGAGGCTGGTAACTCTAATGAACTTATCCTTTGCAGCAGAAGTAACTCAGGGTCTTCCTTTCTGATGTCGGTCCTCATGAGAGCCAGTTTCTTCATAGTACTTGCAACTGCATTTGAACTAACTTTCACATTTCTTGACATTTTCTGGATTGACTGACCTTCAAGTCTTAAAGTAATGATGGACTGTCATTTCTCTGCTTATTTGAGCTGTTCTTGCTGTAATATGGACATAGTATTTTACCAAACAGGGCTATCTTCTGTATACTACCCCTACCTTGTCACAACACAACTGATTGGATCAAATGCATTAAGAAGGAAAGCAATTCCACAAATGAACTTTTAACAAAGCACACCTGTTAATTGAAATGCATTACTACCTCATGAAGCTGGCTGAGATAATGCCAAGTGTGTGCAAACCTGGCCTCAAGGCAAAGGGTGGCAACTTTTAAAAATGTTTATTTGTTTAACAATTTTTGTGTTACTACATGATTCCATATGTGTTATTTCATAGTGTTGGTGTCTTCACTATTATTCTACAACGTAGAAAATAGTCAAAATAGTGAAAAACCCTGGAATGAGTAGGTGTGTCCAAACCTTTAACTGGTACTGCTCATTATACTACTGTTAATTTAGCAGTCAATCTTACCCCCACCATATTACCATCAGACTTGTAAAACCAATGTGGGGTGAAAGTGGGCCACAAAATTGTGAACAACTATTTAAGAAAATGATTTTGTATTTGGAAAATTCAAATTGCAGCTCTCGAAGGTGTCTTGTTACAAAATACATCGGAGTGCAGTTCATGCCAGTGTAATACACAATGTGAAAAACTCAGAAGTAATTAAAATACATATTTAAAATACATGTAACAGAAATACTGCCCATCGATGCTGCTAGAACATTTCAGTAAGCTTTGGTTCTTTGCTATTTACATGGGTCTCAAATATATTACTCAAATGGATTAAGGAAATGCATTAACGCCACACCTACGTACGAAAACACACACACACGCACCCTTGCGCACAAAGACAGAGAGGAATACAAATATTTGAAATAGAATTATTTCTGCTCCACCGCACAAAGTAAAAATCAATCCTCTATGATAAAAATAGGATACAGAAATGAATTAAAACTTAATGAGGTTTTCCGGGTAGAGTTTGTGGGCGATCAACCTACACAGGTCAGCATTGGAAGGAAGAATGGAGGTGGCAACATGACAATGAACAGCCTCCTTAAAATCCATCAGTTCTGACAGGTAGGCTATTCATGCTACGTCTCCCTTCCTCAGACTCTCTCTCTCTCTCTCTCTCTCTCTCTCTCTCTCTCTCTCTCTCTGGTAGCAGTATTGATCTACAGTGATCCACAGTGTCAAAAGACAAAGCTTTTCATCTGACAAGCAATAAGATGGCTTTCTCCTGCCTGGATTACTCGGACAGTTTGCTGTACCCAGCGACGAGCGTACAGCATGCAGGAAGGTAAACATAAATAACACATTAAGGCCGGGGATGAATATTGGCTAAAATGGTGGGCAACAATGACTGCTTTCCACAAAGCCTCAGGAGCCTTCCCTTCTATTGTTTGTCGGTCTCCAAGCCTTGTCTTTAGAGCAGCACTTTCCCCCTTTCATTTCCAACCAGGCAATTTCATGGAGACGAAATCGATGCAGAGCTCTCTTAGAGATACTGGAGACACCGTGCAACGATCATGATAAATAGACATGCTGGAAGCTTTTCAATTCAGTTTCAATTTCAACTTTATTCAATCACGACCTCAAAAAGTGAATATCTGCCCATCTTTGTAAGCTTGAAGTATTTAAGCTTTTCCGCCTCCCATTACAGTAGACTGTGCTGACGATTGATGTGTACTAATATTGGATACACCTTTACTAATGCGAGAAACCACATGACTTATCCATACTGTTACTGCATCCAGGGAGGAGAGGAGCATTGCTACAAGGCTTGTGCCTTTAATCTTAATTGATCCGTTTGAGACAATGTACTTATTGCCTTTCACCACTCTTATCCACTTTCGATCTATAGCTGTACCCTACAGCAGTCACGTCTCTACCCGGGTTATTGTATATAGCTACAGTACTGTACAGTACAGTGGCAGACGGACAGCAGTGCTGGTCAACACATCAACACAATGAATTGCACCCTGCATTCTGAGTGGGTAGTTCCACCCAGGAGAGTTTCCACTGAGGAAAATCATGCAGCAAAAACGACTTAAGTTTCCCTCGTATTGATCAAGGAGCCGTACACCAAATATATGTGGCCGTAAACAAATTATTATGGTGTCACGAAGAGTTATGGATCTCTGCATGGGATTATTTTAAGGCCTTAAAAGGCTGGATGATGATTATGATCAATTGTGCTCTGCAGGATAGCTAATCTATTTTTAATTATAACGAAATGTAATGCTTAACAGGCAAATACACATTAGCTGTGGCCTTTCAAGATACTATTAAATGAAAAGAGCAAATGAAACAGGTTGGTTTTCCTCTGGAAAAAGGGCAACAGTCTCTTAGACACCGCTCAGTCCCTTTTCTCTTTCAGCCAATCAGAGGTAAAAGGCCAAGCTGGTGGGTGTGTGAGAGAAAGGGCCACGTCACAGCTCTTTCACAGCTAAGCACTGTTACTGAATGGATATGATGTTGTCTAATGAGATGACCTGAACGGGACTTCAGTTGAGCAAGTAAAAACATTCTATACAACACCTCTAATCGTGTATCACAACAGTAATGTTGCAAATGCTTACAGACATACATTTGGTCACCAATGTCAATTTGTCCCTTTTCGATGAATGTTGCTGGTTGATATATTCTTGAGGTACAAACGGAACACCTTGACCTGATGATGAATTGAACTGTGCGATGTGGGAATGTGCCGAGGAACACTAAAAACAAACAACAAATAAACAACTTAATTCTCCAGTCTGTGTTGTGCTGCCAGAGTCGTAATCTGCCTGTTATTTCCTAATTTAACAATGTGCAATGTTGGAGAGCTTAGACACAGATGGTACATTCAATAAGATAAAAACACAGAGTGAGAGAGAGAGCAAAAGAGAGAGAGAGAGCAGGAAAGAGAGAAAAGAGAGAGCGAGACAGAGGGAGCGAGAGAAAGGAAGTAGTTGCTAAGCAGAGATGAAAAAAATAGTTTACAAGTTTTAAAATTACTGTTTGAATATGTAATGAATTCCCATCTTTGGTGCAAGTGCGTGTGTGTGTGTTTGTCTCTCTCTGTGTGTGTCCGTACATGTCTCTTTGTCTTGGAGTGTTTGTGTGTGTGTGTCTGTGTGTGTACATGCGCACTCAAAGCATGAAATAATTTGTGATCAACACCAGAGTAAGTCTTTATATTTCCTATCTGTTGCCTTCAAGCTCTCAAATTACCCATTCATGCCTCTATGCTCCAAATGCTAACTATGGGATTTCATTTTCCAACCAAACAGCCAGCCAAGCAACATGAAGACAGACAGACAGACAGCATGCAACCAGACTTAGAGTAGAGGAATGACTTGATGATGAAGAGTTTATATTCTATTAAATTAGCAAAAAAATAAACACCCTCTCATTGTCAACTGCGTTTATTTTTTAGCAAACTTAACATATGTAAATATGTGTTTGAACATAACAAGATCCAACAACTGAGACATAAACTGAACAAGTTCCACAGACATGTGACTAACAGAAATTGAAAAATGTGTCCCTGAACAAAGGGGGGTCAAAATCAAAAGTAACAGTCAGTATCTGGTGTGGCCACCAGCTGCAATAAGTACTGCAGTGCATCTCCTCCTTATGGCCTGCACCCCACTATTCCACCAAGGCACCTGCAAGTTCCCAGACTTTGTCTGATCCAGCGATGGTGGGTTTGTGCCCATAGGCGATGTTGTTGCCGGTGATGTCTGGTGAGGACCTGCCTTACAACAGGCCTAATCAGTAGAAAGGCCTTTTTAGTGTCCTAAGTTTTCATAACTGTGACCTTAATTGCCTACCATCTGTAAGCTGTTAGTGTCTTAACGACTGTTCCACAGGTACAAGTTCATTAATTCTTTATGGTTCATTGCAGCATGGGAAACCGTGTTTAAACCCTTTACAATGAAGATCTGTGAAGTTATTTGGATATTTACGAATTATCTTTGAAAGACAGGGTCCTGAAAAAGGAAGATTAATTAATTAATTTATTTACACTATCTTTCAAGTTTGGGGTCACTTACAAATGTCCTTGTTTCTAAAAGAAAATAATTTTTTTGTCCTTTACAAATAACTTTAAAATGATCAGAAATACAGTGTAGATATTTTTAATGTTGTGAAATACTATTGTAGCTGGAAACTGCAGATTTTTATGGAATATTTACATAGTCATACAGAGGCCCATTGTCAGCAACCATCACTCCTGTCTTCCAATGTCACGTTGAGTTAGCTAATCCAAATGTATTATTTTAAAAGGCTAATTGATCATTAGAAAACACTTTTACAATTATGTTAGCACAGCAGAAACTGTTGTTCTGATTAAAGAAGCAATAAAACGGGCCTTTGGACAAGTTGAGTATCTGGAGCATCAGCATTTGTGGGTTCGATTACAGGCTCAAATGGCCAGAAACAAAGACCTTTCTTCTGAAACTCGTCAGTCTATTCAGAGAAATGAAGGCTATTACATGTGAGGAATTGCCAAGAAACTGAAGATCTCGTACAACGCCGTGTACTACTCCCTTCACAAAACAGCACACAATGGCTCAAACCAGAATAGAAAGAGGAGTGGAAGGCCCCGGTGCACAACTGAGCAAGAGGACAAATACATTGAAGTGTCCAGTTTGAGAAACAGACGCCTCACAAGTCCTCAACTGGCAACTTCATTAAATAGGGTACTTTCCCTCTCATCATGTCCCCTTGCGTCGGCAAAGCAACATACCCCTAAAAGCCAACTCTTACATTCCCGAAAATGTTGTTTTGTCGATAAGTTGCTTGAAAACATCCCTGTTTCTTCTTACCTTCTCGCTGTGTTTGCGCAGCTTGATGCAGCTTTTTCCTAGAAGCTTGAATCTGATGGAGTCAATGAAAGGGGTTCTTGAACAAAAAACTCCACTCTGTTTCCAATATCGTTAGCTAGCCATTCTGGAAGGGAAAAATGCACTCTGGTATCTAGCTAGCTACTTGATACTAAAGTTTGCAGGGGAAATTGAAATAAATTACACTAACTTGACACATAAATAAAGTTCAAAAACCATGAAAACAATATATAATCTACCTCAGTTTCCTGGAGTTCAAAGTAACTACATTTAATTGAATAAAATAAAAAACTATTCAATTTCAATCTCTCTAAAAGAAATGTGTCAACAACTCACAAAGCTTCTAAATGACCCATGCGTAGTACTAGGTTCATTCTCTGATCCATTGATTAGATGAACAACTTGTCAGTTTGTAGCAGTATTTCTTAGAGAGGGGTAAAGATAAAGATTTTGTTCAGGCGCCAGGCAGGTATTAAAAACCTCTTTGGGCTGCAATCCCGTTAACGGGATGATATGACAACAGCCAGTGAAAGTGCAGGGCGCCAAATTCAAAACTACAGAAATCTCATAATTAAAATTCCTCAAACATACATGTATCTTATACCGTTTTAAGGTAGTCTTGTTGTTAATCCCACCACAGTGTCCGATTTCAAATAGGCTTTACGGCGAAAGCACCACAAATTATTATGTTAGGTCACCACCAAACCACAATAAAAACAGCCATTTTCCCAGCCAAAAAGAGGAGTCACAAAAAGCACAAATAGAGATAAAATTAAATACTAACCTTTGATGATCTTCATCAGATGACACTCATAGGACTTCATGTTACACAATACATGTATGTTTTGTTTGATAAAGTTCATATTGTTATAAAGAAATCTGAGTTTACATTGGTGCATTAAATTCACTAGTTCCAAAAACATCCAGTGATTTTGCATAGCCACATCGATTCAACAGAAATACTCATCATAAACGTAGATGATAATACAAGTTATAGACATGGAATTATAGATATACCTGTCCTTAATGCAACCGCAGTGTCAAATTTAAAAAAAAAAGCAAACCATGCAATAATCTGAGACTGCGCTCAGAGCAGTCAAGTCAAATTAGCTGACATGTTGTAGTCAACATAAACCATAAATGACATGCTAAATATTCCCTTACCTTTGATGTTCTTCATCAGAATGCATACCCAGGAATCCCAGGTCCACAATCAATGCTTGATTTGTTCGATAATGTCCGTTATTTATGTCTAAGTAGCTACTTTTGTTAGCGCGTTTGGTACACCTATCCAAACGCTGGTGCTGGTCGACCATATTTTCGGACAGAATCTTCAAAAAGTTATATTAGAGGTCGAAGAAACATTTCAAACTAAGTACAGAATCATTCATTAGGATGTTTCTATCATAAATCTTCAATAAAGTTCCAACCGGAGAATTCCTTTGTGTCTTGAGGAGGAACGGAACACAGGAAGGTATAGCATGTGTTATGCGCATGACCTGGAACTGGCTCTCTGCTCATTCCCCTCTCATTCAGTCCCACAACACAGTAGAAGCCTCATTCAAATTACTATAGATGGTTGACATCTAGTGGAAGCCCTAGGAAGTGAACCTTCATTCATATCCCAAGGGGATTTCAATAGGGAATGGGTTGAATATATACCAACCTCAGATTTCTCACTTCCTGTTTGGATTTGTTCTCAGGTTTTTGCCTGCCATATGACTTCTGTTATACTCACAGACATCATGCAAACAGTTTTAGAAACTTCAAAGTGTTTTCTATCCAAAACTAATAATAATATGCATATATTAGCAACTGAGACTGAGGAGCAGACCGTTTACTCTGGGCACCTCTGGGCGCCTTTCATCCAAGCTACTCAATAGTGCCCCTGCAGCCAGAAGACGTTTTTAACCATGCCGAAAGGAAAATAGCATAATAGAGAGAGTACCACTACCAGACCCACACACATCAGCAGAAGAGACTGCCTAGAGTGTAGCCTGTATAGGCACCATATAAAACCCACGTCACAGCACAGGGGTAATCCCACCAATAATACCTCATACAATAATAATAATAATAATAATAATGGCAGAGCATTTGAACGGCAACTTCATAGAAACAATGTGCAAGAAAGAACCCAGTCATCAACAGAGGATTTGCAATCATTAGTATTACCTGCCAGTGGAGGAGGGCAGAGGGTATGAATGTGGGGGGTGTTCATATACAAAACAAAGGCCTTAAAATGTCCACAATCTTCTTGGCCATGCTGCAAAGCTTTGATTGATTGGAAAACAATGAATCATAATTAGCATGTAAGTCTATGCAAGGAAGTGAGGAGCACAAGCCTCATATGTTTTGTGTTGACGTCAATGTACCCAGAGGAGGACGGGAGCTAGCTGTCCTCCGGCTATACCATGGTGCTACCCTACAGAGTGTCGCTGAAGCTACTGTAGACCTTCAGTACAAAACAGTGTGTTTTAATCAGTTATTTGGTGATGTGAATATATTTTGTATAGTTTCATCCAAAAAGGATAACTTTGTTAATGTTTCATTATTTTGTATTTTTCTGAAATTCACTGAGTAGGATGGACCTCCCCTTCCTCTTCTGAGGAGCCTACACTGACACATAGAGACACATTCACACACACAACCCATTTCAGTCAGTGCAGTAGGTGAGAGTGATGGAGTGCTGCAACAATGTCTAGTTTCTTGGATAGCCTATAATCTGGAGGTGATCCAACTGCCTCCCAAAAAGCACCATGCTCCCTATGTGCCATTGGTCAAAAGTAGAGTCCTCCATAGGGAATAGGGGGCCATTTGAGTTACAGATTGTCACAGTGGCATGTAGGAGGCTTCAAACTGGCATCCTATTCACATGGTACAAATTGTACAGCTACTATCAAAACAGAACAAATCATTTTCACAAGTCATAATATCTGATCGAGTCATGAAAGGCCATTGGTGACTCGTCTTTAAAGTGTTATGTTATTGATGGTTATAATTAAACAGCCATTATAAAGGTAATCTTAATTAAAAGGTAAACATGTCAATTACGCTGAAATGTTGTGCTTTTGTGTTTTGCACCTGCAGTTGTACTGCACCTGTGAAGTAATTAAGACACTATTGTCATCCCCCTGGCACAGATACATGTCACTCAGTATTTTAGTGTGATTTCCCTGAAGGGTAGTTTTCTACTCAGTATAAGCCACTTGAGTTCACTTGTAATGAATGTGTCAATATCTCTCTTTAGAGGAGACTCACACTGGAGCTGTAAACTAGATGTTTTTAAGGTTTTTAATTATACTAAACAAACATATAAAAGCAACACGCCACAATTTCAACGATTTTACTGAGTTACAGTTTATATAAGGAAATCATTCATTTGAAATACATTTGTTAGGCCCTAATCTATGGATTTCACATGACTGGGCAGAGGAGCAGCCATTGGTGGGCCTGGGAGGGTAATTGGCTTCACATGACTGGGCAGGGGCGCATCCATGGGTAGGCCAGGCCCAACCACTGGGGAGCCAGGCCCAGGCAATCAGAATGCATTTTTTTCCCCACTAAAAGGCTGCATTACAGACAGAAATACTCAGTTTCATCAGCTGTCTGGGTGGCTTGTCTCAGATGACCTCGCATATGAAGAAGCCAGATATGGAGGTCATGGTCTGGCGTAGTTACACATGGTCTGTGGTTGTGAGGACGGGTGGACGTACTGCCAAATTCTCTAAAACGAAGTTGGAGATGGCTTATGGTAGAGAAATTAACATTACATTCTCTGGCAAAAGCTCTGGTGGACATTCCTGCAGTCAGCATGCCAATAGCCAATTGCAATTGCAATTCTCAAAACTTGAGACATCGGTGGCATTGTGTTGTATGACACATTTTCTAGTGGCCTTTTATTGTCTCTGCACAAGATGCACCTGTGTAATGATCATGCTGTTTAATAAGCTTCTTGATATGCCACACCTGTCAGGTGGATGGATTACCTTGGCAAAGGAGAAAACAAATTTGCGATGAAATATGGGACCAACAGTTTGTATGTTGCGTTTATATTTCTGTTCTGTAAATTTAGGAAATGTTGGGAAGCCATCTGTTTTCAGGTTTTCTTGCATGTCACACTATTTTGTCTCTGTCTGCCTGTAAGGGGGTGCGTAACTGGTGGCAGTGAGGTTAGACGCAGGAGAGCAGAACTTGGTAATAGCCGGAGCAGATTAATTTCATAACCAATGGCATAAAGAATTAACCAACAAGGGTATAAAACCCGACGCGCACCAGTAACCATGTGCACAAGCACTTACAAACAACAATACCACACAAAGACATGGGGAGGAACAGAGGGTTAAATACATAACACTTAATGAGGGAAATTTTAACCAGGTGTGTAGGAAAACAAGACAAAACAAATGGAAAATGAAAAGTGGATCGACAATGACTAGAAGACTGGCGACGCCGACCGCCAAACGCAGCCAGAACAAGGAGAGGAACCGACTTCGGTGGAAGTCGTGACACTGCCTTTGTTTCTGTCTTTCTCTCACTGTCTCTTTATTGTAATCCCATCCTAATCCAATACTCCCTATCCAATACCCCCTATCCAATACTCCCAATCCAATACTCCCTATCCAATACTCCCTATCCAATACTCCCTGTCCAATACTCCCTATCCAATACTCCCAATCCAATACTCCCAATCCAATACTCCCTATCCAATACTCCCAATCCAATACTCCCTATCCAATACTCCCTATCCAATACTACCAATCTAATACTCCCTGTCCAATACTCCCTATCCAATACTCCCTATCCAATACTACCAATCTAATACTCCCTATCCAATACACCCTATCCAATACTCCCTATCCAGTACTACCAATCCAATACTCCCTATCCAATACTCCCAATCCAATACTCCCTATCCAATACTCCCTATCCAATACTCCCTATCCAATACTCCCAATCCAATACTCCCAATCCAAATCTGTCACTCATGAACAGCTTTTGTCCTTCATATAAAGCTGAAGCTGAAGTGGGCAACTCATACCCCTGAACATTTTGAAATCAAAGTCTATTACTTTTCATTGACATTACAACTCATGCATTAAACATGCCAGAAAATAAGCTGAAATTTTAAAATATACACAAAAAAAATTTTAAATGGTAAAACGCAGTGCAATATATATTTGTATATCCTCCTTCAAGGATATTTGTGAGAGTGACAGTCAAGAATATGTGTGTGTTCTTGAGTGGGTTTGGTTTATTTCCTATTCCTAGTTATACAAGTTGTTTTTGTCTTTCCCATAGGGCCAATGTCCCCCTTCTAGAGGTCATGTATTTCCTTGACCCCTGGGAGTTCCCAGCCTTTCATTCTTTCCAATAATCTAATTAACACCACTGGCTAATTAGGGAAATAGTACGAATGCAGCCATGAAAAGGCACCCATCTCGTTAAAAATGTCTGAGGGGGGACAAGAGGAAATGGAAATCAATGTGGCCACTGAAGAAATCCTATGATCACCCACACTCCTCTTCTTATTTCTCTGTCTGACATGGACCAGCCTGATTTGGCAACAGGCTGTATCCCCCTCCCACTTTCCACCAACATTTTTGCATTCTTCTCAAAGTCCTTACACACCCTTCCTCAACATCTCTGGCTCAGCACTAAACTCAAAAGGGGGGTTATACAGTAGAACATTGTGTGGCGTGATGGGGGAAGAGTAGTGACGTGGGGCGTGATGGGAGAGTGGGACGTGGGTCGTGATGGGAGAGTGGGGACGTGGGGCGTGATGGGAGAGTGGGACGTGTGCGTGATGGGAGAGTGGGGACATGGGGCGTGATGGGAGAGTGGGACGTGTGGGTGATGGGAGAGTGGGGACGTGGGTCGTGATGGGAGAGTGGGGACGTGGGGCGTGATGGGAGAGTGGGACGTGGGTCGTGATGGGAGAGTGGGGACGTGGGGCGTGATGGGAGAGTGGGACGTGGGACGTGGGTCGTGGTGGGCGAGTGGGGACGTGGGGCGTGACGGGAGAGTGGGGACGTGGGGCGTGATGGGAGAGTGGGGACGTGGGGCGTGATGGGAGAGTGGGGACGTGGGGCTTGATGGGAGAGTGGGGACGTGGGGCGTGGTGGGAGAGTGGGGAAGTGGGGCATGATGGGAGAGTGGGAACGTGGGGCGTGATGGGAGAGTGGGGACGTGTGACGGATGATAGGGTGACAGTGAACAGATGTGGGGACTGATGGATGGCAGGGACATTAAAAGTGAAAGAGGCAGTGCACAGTCAGAATGCAGCATTGCAGGGGTCTCCGGGTCTGTGAGATGCCATGCAGGAGTTGGTAGATGCTACAGCAGCAAGGCGTCTCTCTACAGAGTCAGTCCCTACAGGTTCAGAAAAGCTCCATAAGGCTATGCACAAATTCTGCAGGCACGGATCAGAGTGTGTGTGCGCGTTTTTGCGTGTCGTTTGCCTCCTGCCATCTGGAGAGGAAAATCCTACCTTCCATACAGATCACCTGCCTCATAATCACCCCATCAGTCAAAGTCCCAAAGCACAAACATTGTGTCTGAACCTGAAATATTCAACAATATGATGGGCTAACGATAACATCTCCTCTGATCTACACATGAATCACGCAAGGCTAGCGCCTGTCTATTTAACGGTCTACCTCGATGGTCGTATAATGCATACAGAAGTGATTTCTTGGTGCTATAGAGAGATTTCTCTGGCACTTATCCAATATAGGTCGGTTTACCAGTAAGGATATGCACATTTATTTTTCCTCCAGAGGGTATACACAAAGTGAAATTTACATAAGATTCATAGCAGAGCATTTCCTTACGCCCAATTGATGTTTTAGATGGTTTATTCAGAGCGAAGCACAGTCTTGTTCTTTCGAAAAGAACGTGTACTGGCAATAGAAGGCAAGGAACGCCAGAACAGCGAGCGATGCTACAATGCCCAATAAAAACCTGAAAACCACGCAGTCTAATACCTTACAATCTCCAGAAACCACTATTGTTATCCCATCTTCTTCACAAGCTTAATCTACATGTGCAAATGTCATTTTAAGCTCACTAGTTAAGCATGTAGAACAATCATAATTACAATCGGTCACAACACCAAAGGAAATGATCTGAATTTCACGTTTTGTTTAATATAGTATAGTGTATAAAGGTATGCTTCGTGTTTGAGCAGTATCACAATAGCCGACATCTTCATCCTCCACTGCTTCTGACTAAGTCAGTAAAGCGTTGTAGTAGAAGGTGAAAGTGCTGCTGTCGACGGGAGAGAAGAAGTGATGCCTGACGTTGGCGATAATCAGTCCGTCGGAACATGGAAGGCAACCGTCGGTTCTGTTGTTATATTAGCCTTGAGCACCACCGCCTACGTGGGGCCTAATAGTGCCTGTGCCGTTTCGTCTCCTCTAATGAGCTGAATGAGATGAGGAGAGGATGAGGGTAGCGGATGAGGGCTAGTGTGAGAGGTGAGTTGGGGTTGGGGACGAGGGGAATTGCGTCTGCAGCTAATCAATTAGGCAGGGAGCCGTCACGTTCTGACTAAACTCCTACGTGGCTCAGTTCACTGGTCTTTGCAGAGTAGGGAAACTCACTGTCGACTAGCACTAGCAGGAAGAGAAAGACAGAGGATTTGGAGGCCCTTCCTGGCTGTAGGCCTTATCTACACCTTTGAGCATATCTCTACTGATGAGAGGAGAGTCATGTTTGATGCACACAAACAAATCAATACTACAGTGTGTGTGAAGTATTGAGATTTTCTTTGGCAGACTAACAATAACAACGTCAAGCCCAGATTGGAAACTAAAACCATTCCCCTCTAGTTATTCCCTTCCTACCAGAAAAACGACCTTCCTACCACTTCCTACTTTCCTACCTTCATATGCACCATGTTATCAAGTTTTCATCTACTGTTACCTGAATCGGCTATACAGTACATTCAGAATACAGTAGATTTCCGAAAGACAACTAAACCAAGGCAATTATGTCAACCTTGTTCTAAAGTTAAAATGCATTGCCGAGAACACTCTGCCAACAACATGAGGTGGAAACTGAGCTGCACTTCCTAACTTCCTGCCAAATGTATGTAGAGACACATACTTCCCTCAGTTTACACAGACCCACAAATAATTTGAAAACAAATCCAATGTTGATAAACTCCCATATCTATTGGGTGAAATACCACAGTAACAGCAGCAAGATGTGTGACCTGTTGCCACCAGAAAAGGGCAACCAATGAAGATCAAACACCTTTGTAAATACAATCTAAATGTATATTTATTTGTACTTTAACTATTTGCACATCAATAAAACACTGTATATAGATATAATATAACATTTTAGATATAACATTTTAATTGTCTTTATCATTTTGTTACTTTTGTGATTGTAATGTTTACTTGTACATGTTTTATTGCTGGGGTGTCAGGTAGCATAGTGGTTAGAGTGTTGGGCCAATAACCGAAAGGTTGCCTGGACTGAATCCCCGAGCTGACAAGGTAAAAATATTTCGTTCTGCGCCTGAAGAAGGCGGTTAACCCACAGTTCCCCGGTAGGTTGTCATTGTAAATAATAATTTGTTCTTAACTGACTTGTTTGGTAAAATAAATAAAAAGTATTTCGCTTGTGTTTATGATCTATTTCACTTGCTTTGGCAATGTAAACATATGTTTCCCATGCCAATAAAGCCCCTTAAATCGAAATTGAATTGAGAGAGAAAAAGAGAGAGAGAGAGAGAGAGAGAGAGAGAGAGAGAACACCCTCCTCCTACTCAGGTCTCCTTTGTTCTCTGTCGGTTAGTTACACATTATGTCTTCAAGTCTTTCCCGCTCTGTTTTTCTCTACCTCTCCCTCACTCCCTCTCTCTCTCTGAATGCAAGGAGTGCTATCTCTGGGGAAACAGCACAAAACAGAACAAAAGTCTCTCCTCTCGCCCAGCCACTTTATCCGCAGGCGCTTTGCTTTTTAACATGGGGGAACAAAAAGTCAATGCATTTTTAAGTGTCCGTCAATTCATGTATTTTTTTTTTTTTTAATTGGCTGCCTGGTGTGAGTCGGGATTAGCTAGTTTGTGTTGTGGAGAGAAAGACTCATGGAGAAAAGGCATTTGAATGGAGTCATCATGGCCTGTTGTTTATGAAACTGCCACAATTGTCTGCTATCCTTTTCATATCAGGGTAGGTCTCTTCATCTTGAGCCTCTGAATACTGGACAAAACACAGTAGCCTTTCAAATCTCTCTAACGGGGCTTGGGAATTCCAGAACATTAGTCTATTTATTTTTCTAAATGAAGGATAACTGCAGAGGGAGGTAGAGGGAGAGACAAACACCAAACCAGACACTGAAATTAAATCGATGATATCCACTTCTTTCTGTAGTAATCTTCAACATGTTTCGTCGTCACATTGAGTCCACTTTATATAATGGCCCCAGAGGGGATGGCTGCCATTTTACGAGCTCCTAAGCAGCTGTGCTATTTTGTTAGTTTTTTTGCAATGTTTGTAAGAAATGTTGTACATAATGTTGCTGCTACCATCTCTTACGACCACCAAGAGCTTCTGGATGTCAGAACAGTGATTACTCACCTCGAACTGGACGAAGATTTTTTCTTTAATGAGTCCGACGCAAAGGATATACTGCTTTGTCAAGAGAAGACCCAAATCCACGCAATCAGCGTGAAGAAAAGACACAGGAAAAGGGGGAAGAGGGCAGAGTGCCTTGTAAGAATTTGCAGACTAGAAGGTAAACCACCAATTCCCTCCGTGTTATTGGCCAAAGTGCAATCATTGGAAAACAAACTGGACGATCTACTATTAAGACTATCCTACCAACAGGACATTAAAAACTGTAATATGTTATGCTACATTGAGATGTGGCTGAATGACAACACAGATAAAATAGAGCTGGCTGACAGGAAAGAGCAGCTACGTCTTGGAAGACGTGTGTACGTTTGTCTAATATTAAAGAAGTCTCAAGGTATTACGCGCCTGAGGTAGAATAACTCATGATAAGCTGTAGACCACACTATATTCCAAGAGAGTTCTCATCTATATTATTCGTGGCTGTATATTTACCACCACAAACTGATGCTGGCACTAAAGACCACACTTAGCGAGCTGTATAAGGCCATAAACAAACAAGAAAATGGTCATCCAGAAATGGCTCTGCTCGTGGCCGGGGAATTTAATGCAGTCAAAATTAAATCAATTTTACCTCATTTCTACCAGCATGTCAATTGTGCAACCAGAGGAAAAATAACTCTAGACCACCTTTACTCCACAGACAGAGACGTATACAAAGCTCTCCCTGGCCCTCCATTTGGCAAATCTGACCATAATTATTTCTTCCTGATTCCTGCTTACAAGCAAAAACTAAAGCAGGAAGTACCAGTGACTCGCTTAATACGGAAGTGGTCAGATAACACGGATGCTACGCTACAGGACTGTTTTACTAGCACAGACTGGAATATGTTCTG
Organism: Oncorhynchus keta; assembly: GCF_023373465.1. Lineage (NCBI taxonomy): Eukaryota > Metazoa > Chordata > Actinopteri > Salmoniformes > Salmonidae > Oncorhynchus > Oncorhynchus keta. The sequence goes on from NC_068450.1 coordinate 36,418,929, forward strand.
GGATTCATCCAATGGCATTGAGGAGTATAACACATTAGTCATCGGCTTCATCAATAAGTGCATCAACGACGTCGTCACCACAGTAACCATACATATATTTCCCAACCAGAAGCCATGGATTACAGGCAACTTCCGCACCGAGCTAAAGGATAGAGCTGCCGCTTTCAAGGAGCAGGACACTAATCCGGACGCTTATAAGTAATCCCGCTATGCCCTCAGACGAACCATCAAACAGACAAAGCGTCAATACAGGACTAAGATTTAATTCTATTACAACAGCTCTGACGCTCGTCAGATGTGGCAGAGCTTGAAAAATATTACAGACTACAAAAGGAAACCCAGCTGTGAGCTGTCCAGTGTTGTGAGCCTACCAGATGAGCTAAATGCCTTTTTGTGCACACTTCGAGGCTACCAACACTGAAGCATGCATGAGAGCGCCAGCTGTTCTGGACGACACTCTGTCGTATCGTCCGGCGCTCGGTTTTTAGCTGCGCTAACATAATCGCAAAAGGGTTTTCTAAAGAACATGAGTAACCACCACGCTGAATTTTGGTCCGACTCTCCTTCAACAGACGAATGCCGTTACAGAATCACCCACCACACCCGGACCGAGCGGCGTGGTAACAGGCAGCGACAGCAGGATAGACGAAAGGAGGAATGGAAATGGGAAGACGTGTTGGATGGCAAAGGTTGTTACACTTGGGAGGAGATACTGGCCGGAAGAGATCGCCTCCCATGGGAACAGGTGGAGGCACTTAGGAGAGCAGAGGCAGCCGGAGATAGGAGCCGAAGATACGAGGGAACACGGTTGGCAAGGAAGCCCGAAAAGCAGCCCCAAAAATGTATTGGGGGGAGGCTCAGGGGGCTTACAGGGAGTATGGCTATGCCAGGTAGGAGACCTGCGCAAACTCCCTGTGCTTACCGGGGGGCTAGAGAGACCGGACAGGCTCCGTGTTATGCTATGGAGCGCACAGTGTTTCCAGTGCGGGTGCATAGCCCGGTGCGGTTCATACCAGCTCTTCGTATTGGCCGGGCTAGAGTGGGCATCGAGCCAGCTAAGGTTGGGCAGGCTCGGTGCTCAAGAGCTCCAGTTCGCCTGCACGGTCCGGTCTATCCAGAGCCACCTCCACACACCTGTCCTCCGGTAGCAGCTCCCCGCACCAGGCTTCCTGGGCGTGTCCTCGATCCAGTATCACCAGTTCCAGCACCACGCACCAGGCCTTCAGTGCGCCTTGCCTGTTCAGCACAGCCAGAGCCATCCTTCTCTCTAGTGCTGTTGGAGCCTCCCGCCTGTTCAGCGCTTCCAGAGCCTTCCTCCTCTACAGCGCTGCCGGAGCCTCCTGCCTGTTCAGCGCAGCCTGAGCTGTCAGTCTGCATGGAGCAGCCAGAGCTGCCAGTCTGCATGGAGCAGCCAGAGCTGTCAGTCTGCATGGAGCAGCCAGAGCTTCCAGTCTGCATGGAGCTGCCAGTCTGCATGGAGCAGCCGGAGCAGCTAGATCCGCCAGTCAGCCATGATCTTCCAGATCTGCCAGTCAACCAGATTCTTCCAGATCTGCCAGTCAACCAGACTCTTCCAGATCTGCCAGTCAACCAGACTCTTCCAGATCTGCCAGCCAGCCAGGATCTGCAGGAGCCAACTACCTGCATGAGCTTCATCTCAGTACTGGGCTTCCTCTCAGTACTGGGCTTCCTCTCAGTACTGGGCTTCCCCTCAGTCCCGAGCTTCCCCTCAGTCCCGAGCTTCCCCTCAGTCCCGAGCTTCCCCTCAGTCCCGAGCTTCCCCTCAGTCCCGAGCTTCCCCTCAGTCCCGAGCTTCCCCTCAGTCCCGAGCTTCTCCTCAGTCCCGAGCTGCCTCAGTCCCGAGCTGCCCCTCAGTCCCGAGATGCCCCTCAGTCCCGAGCTGCCCCTCAGTCCCGAGCTGCCCCTCAGTCCAGTGGGGTTCTGGGTGAGGACTATTAGGCCATGGTCGGCAGCGAGGGTGGATTATCCCAGGACGCGAAGGGGAGGAACTATGACATTAACGGAGTGGGGTCCACGTCCCGAGCCGGAGCCGCCACCATGGACAGACGCCCACCCGGACCCTCCCTATGGTTTTGAGGTGCGTCCGGGAGTCCGCACCTTAGGGGGGGGGTTCTGTCACGCCTTGGTCATAGTATTTTTGTGTTTTCGTTATATAGTTGGTTAGGCCAGGGTGTGACATGGGTTTATTTTGTTGTGTTTCGTATTGGGGTTTTGTAGGCATTGGGATTGCGGCTGAGTAGGGGTGTAGCATAGGTTTGGCTGCCTGAGGCGGTTCTCAATCAGAGTCAGGTGATTCTCGTTGTCTCTGATTGGGAACCATATTTAGGTAGCCAGGGTTTCACTGTGTATTTCGTGGGTGATTGTTCCTGTCTCTGTATTAGTTATTTTCCAGACAGGCTGTATAGGTTTTCACGTTCCGTTTGTTGTTTTGTATATTTATAAGTTATTTCATGTATCGCTATTCTACATTAATGAACATGAGTAACCACCACGCTGCATTTTGGTCCGAATCTCCTTCAACAGACGAACGCCGTTACACGTTATTGTTATTTAATTTTCTTGTGTTCATTTTTATTTAATTTTACTTCTTTTCTTTTATTATTATTTTTATTTCACTGTATTTAGTAAATATTTTCTTAACTCTATTGAACTGCATTTCACGGTAAGGTCTACTACACCTGCTGTATTCGGCACATGTAACAAAAAACACTTGATTTGATTTGATTTTGTTCTCCACCTCGTCTACCCACCAACAAACAGCTGCTCTATTAGCCTATAATTCCCTGTGTGTTTACCCTGGTGTTTACTCAGTAGTCTCCTGATGATCTGTCTTCCCAATATGAGTTCCTTATCGCTCGGTAAGAAGCTTTGCTGTCTTTTCCTCTCGTATTGTATCTCCCACCGTTATCGTGTATTCTGGGAGCTGTCAGGTGTTTGTAAAATACCATTATGTAAATCAAGGCTGTGTTGTGTTCCTTGCCTAATTTAGGACACTGGGGTGATTTAACAGACAGAAAGGGCGAAGAAGAGAGCGACAGAGAGAGAGAGAGGGAGAGACATACGATAGAGTGTGAGAGAGACAGCAGTTCCTCAGTGGTCCCCCCTGTCTCTTTCCATGGGTTTCCTGTGATTTAAAAAAAAGGTTTACCTATCTGCTTCAATAAAAACATATATCTGGTACATGTCAGATAAAAACTATCACAACAACGCTGACTACTATAGACATTATTATCAACCCCAATTTCGTTTGCTCACTTTTGTCTATTATATATTTCACTTGCTTGGCAATGTTAAACGTCTTAGGGATATGTTGTCCATGCCAATAAAGCCCTTTGAATGGAATTGAATTGAATTGTGACTGTTTGGGGACCTCCCTTTACCAACCAACGATAGGATGCTGTAAGGATAATCTTTTTTATTCTTAGTTATTTTTGAACGTTAATTTGTACTGTGTCCTACAATGTCAGTCTGGATCAGTATCTCTGCTATCATGGACAACATACAAATATACTTTCCCAATGTTTCCATTCACTTTGATCTGAGTGCACAATCTGTTTTCATCCGGTCTCCCTAAATGTGTTTCAAATTCATATTTCCCGTTGCTTTGATGCAGCCAGCCTGTGTTCAATAGCAGCAGCCATTGTTATAGCTATGGCATTGCTTTACTCCTACCACTCAAAGCTTCCAGCATCCTCTTATGCAGCTTATCATTTATAGCGGGAAAACCCCTCCTTGACTTATACCTCTCCACCCCCCCGCCATCCCCTGTTTCATTTCAATTAGATGTCTGTATGCCTCTGTGTTATTTAAAGGCCTGTATATTTTAGTCTGTTTAAGTATTACATGAAATCCCCTGTAAAAGCATCAATTTATACTAGGCCCTACCACTCACTCAAACATGCACCCTCATATGGTCGGACAGCTACACAAACAGAGAGAGAGACACAGAGAGAGAGAGAGAGAGAGAGAGAGAGAGAGACAGAGAGAGAGAGAGAGAGACAGAGAGACAGAGAGAGAGACAGAGAGACAGAGAAATAGAGAGACAGACAGAGAGACAGACAGACAGACAGACAGACAGACAGACAGACAGACAGACAGACAGACAGACAGACAGACAGGCAGGCAGGCAGGCAGGCAGACAGACAGACAGACAGACAGACAGACAGACAGACAGACAGACAGACAGACAGACAGACAGACAGACAGACAGACAGACAGACAGACAGACAGACAGACAGACAGACAGACAGAGAGAGAGACAATGACAGCACTGTAGAAGCCTGGGTCTGTACTTTGTCAATGGTAGGTTACAGGGGGACATTTTGAGGAGATTCACCTACTGCTCACCTCTTGGCCACAGTACAGTAGACTATATGATTACAGACATTGACCCTTTCTCTCTCAGCTTCTGACTTCTCACTTCTGTCTGATCACAGCCAAATTATGTTGTTCCTCAAAAGAACAGACATGGAAACAACCAAACATTCACAGCCCAGTAAGCTGTACAACATCAGAAATTCATACAGATGGGCCCAAAACAGCACATAAGAATACCAGAAAGCAACCTGTAACCAAAATATCCAAACACTCTTAGATAACTTTCTGGATACCACATTCACTCACAGTAAAGAAGGCATCAATCTAGCAGGAAAACACATCAACTATATATTCAGGCAAACGGCAAAAGAAGCACAAATCAAATGTATAAAAAAACAAAACAAAACAGACCACAGATGACAACTGGTTTGATGCAGATTGTAAAATTATAAGGAAAAAACTTAGAACACTATCCAACCAAAAGCACAGAGACCCAAATAATGTTGAATAACTCCTTCATTACTGTGAGACTTTAAAACTCTATAAACGTAACACTCAGAACCAAAAAATCACAGTACAACAGAAAGCAGCTGACACTAATTGAGGAGCCCATAAACACAAACAACTTCTGGAAAAATTGGAAAAAAATCAAAAAAATCAAAACAAGAGGAATTAGCACTACAAAATGGTGACATGTGGACAACCCATTTTGACAGACTGTACAACACTGTTCAAATTGACACAAATGCAGAACAACACCAAAGAATGAGAAGTTGAATGGATTAGAAAAAGCTATAAAAGATCATCAAAATCCACTGGACTCCCCAATTACTGACCAGGAGCTCTCTAATAAACTAAACTATTACTGACCAGGAGCTCTCTAAGAAACTAAACTATTACTGACCAGGAGCTCTCTAAGAAACTAAACTATTACTGACCAGGAGCTCTATAATAAACTAAACTATTACTGACCAGGAGCTCTCTAAGAAACTAAACTATTACTGACCAGGAGCTCTCTAATAAACTAAACTATTACTGACCAGGAGCTCTCTAAGAAACTAAACTATTACTGACCAGGAGCTCTCTAATAAACTAAACTATTACTGACCAGGAGCTCTATAATAAACTAAACTATTACTGACCAGGAGCTCTCTAATAAACTAAACTATTACTGACCAGGAGCTCTATAATAAACTAAACTATTACTGACCAGGAGCTCTCTAATAAACTAAACTATTACTGACCAGGAGCTCTCTAAGAAACTAAACTATTACTGACCAGGAGCTCTATAATAAACTAAACTATTACTGACCAGGAGCTCTCTAATAAACTAAACTATTACTGACCAGGAGCTCTCTAAGAAACTAAACTATTACTGACCAGGAGCTCTATAATAAACTAAACTATTACTGACCAGGAGCTCTATAAGAAACTAAACTATTACTGACCAGGAGCTCTATAATAAACTAAACTATTACTGACCAGGAGCTCTCTAATAAACTAAACTATTACTGACCAGGAGCTCTCTAAGAAACTAAACTATTACTGACCAGGAGCTCTCTAAGAAACTAAACTATTACTGACCAGGAGCTCTCTAATAAACTAAACTATTACTGACCAGGAGCTCTATAATAAACTAAACTATTACTGACCAGGAGCTCTATAATAAACTAAACTATTACTGACCAGGAGCTCTCTAATAAACTAAACTATTACTGACCAGGAGCTCTCTAAGAAACTAAACTATTACTGACCAGGAGCTCTCTAAGAAACTAAACTATTACTGACCAGGAGCTCTCTAAGAAACTAAACTATTACTGACCAGGAGCTCTCTAAGAAACTAAACTATTACTGACCAGGAGCTCTCTAATAAACTAAACTATTACTGACCAGGAGCTCTCTAAGAAACTAAACTATTACTGACCAGGAGCTCTCTAATAAACTAAACTATTACTGACCAGGAGCTCTATAATAAACTAAACTATTACTGACCAGGAGCTCTCTAATAAACTAAACTATTACTGACCAGGAGCTCTATAATAAACTAAACTATTACTGACCAGGAGCTCTCTAATAAACTAAACTATTACTGACCAGGAGCTCTCTAAGAAACTAAACTATTACTGACCAGGAGCTCTATAATAAACTAAACTATTACTGACCAGGAGCTCTCTAAGAAACTAAACTATTACTGACCAGGAGCTCTCTAAGAAACTAAACTATTACTGACCAGGAGCTCTATAATAAACTAAACTATTACTGACCAGGAGCTCTCTAAGAAACTAAACTATTACTGACCAGGAGCTCTCTAATAAACTAAACTATTACTGACCAGGAGCTCTCTAATAAACTAAACTATTACTGACCAGGAGCTCTCTAAGAAACTAAACTATTACTGACCAGGAGCTCTCTAAGAAACTAAACTATTACTGACCAGGAGCTCTCTAATAAACTAAACTATTACTGACCAGGAGCTCTCTAATAAACTAAACTATTACTGACCAGGAGCTCTATAATAAACTAAACTATTACTGACCAGGAGCTCTCTAATAAACTAAACTATTACTGACCAGGAGCTCTCTAAGAAACTAAACTATTACTGACCAGGAGCTCTATAATAAACTAAACTATTACTGACCAGGAGCTCTCTAATAAACTAAACTATTACTGACCAGGAGCTCTCTAATAAACTAAACTATTACTGACCAGGAGCTCTCTAAGAAACTAAACTATTACTGACCAGGAGCTCTCTAAGAAACTAAACTATTACTGACCAGGAGCTCTCTAATAAACTAAACTATTACTGACCAGGAGCTCTCTAATAAACTAAACTATTACTGACCAGGAGCTCTCTAAGAAACTAAACTATTACTGACCAGGAGCTCTCTAAGAAACTAAACTATTACTGACCAGGAGCTCTCTAATAAACTAAACTATTACTGACCAGGAGCTCTCTAATAAACTAAACTATTACTGACCAGGAGCTCTCTAATAAACTAAACTATTACTGACCAGGAGCTCTATAATAAACTAAACTATTACTGACCAGGAGCTCTCTAATAAACTAAACTATTACTGACCAGGAGCTCTCTAAGAAACTAAACTATTACTGACCAGGAGCTCTATAATAAACTAAACTATTACTGACCAGGAGCTCTCTAATAAACTAAACTATTACTGACCAGGAGCTCTATAATAAACTAAACTATTACTGACCAGGAGCTCTCTAATAAACTAAACTATTACTGACCAGGAGCTCTCTAATAAACTAAACTATTACTGACCAGGAGCTCTCTAAGAAACTAAACTATTACTGACCAGGAGCTCTCTAATAAACTAAACTATTACTGACCAGGAGCTCTCTAAGAAACTAAACTATTACTGACCAGGAGCTCTCTAAGAAACTAAACTATTACTGACCAGGAGCTCTCTAAGAAACTAAACTATTACTGACCAGGAGCTCTCTAATAAACTAAACTATTACTGACCAGGAGCTCTCTAATAAACTAAACTATTACTGACCAGGAGCTCTCTAAGAAACTAAACTATTACTGACCAGGAGCTCTATAATAAACTAAACTATTACTGACCAGGAGCTCTCTAATAAACTAAACTATTACTGACCAGGAGCTCTCTAATAAACTAAACTATTACTGACCAGGAGCTCTCTAATAAACTAAACTATTACTGACCAGGAGCTCTCTAATAAACTAAACTATTACTGACCAGGAGCTCTCTAAGAAACTAAACTATTACTGACCAGGAGCTCTCTAATAAACTAAACTATTACTGACCAGGAGCTCTCTAAGAAACTAAACTATTACTGACCAGGAGCTCTCTAAGAAACTAAACTATTACTGACCAGGAGCTCTCTAAGAAACTAAACTATTACTGACCAGGAGCTCTATAAGAAACTAAACTATTACTGACCAGGAGCTCTATAAGAAACTAAACTATTACTGACCAGGGGCTCTCTAAGAAACTAAACTATTACTGACCAGGAGCTCTATAAGAAACTAAACTATTACTGACCAGGGGCTCTCTAAGAAACGAAACTATTACTGACCAGGAGCTCTATAAGAAACTAAACTATTACTGACCAGGAGCTCTATAAGAAACTAAACTATTACTGACCAGGAGCTCTATAAGAAACTAAACTATTACTGACCAGGGGCTCTCTAAGAAACTAAACTATTACTGACCAGGAGCTCTATAAGAAACTAAACTATTACTGACCAGGGGCTCTCTAAGAAACGAAACTATTACTGACCAGGAGCTCTATAATAAACTAAACTATTACTGACCAGGAGCTCTATAATAAACTAAACTATTACTGACCAGGAGCTCTATAATAAACTAAACTATTACTGACCAGGAGCTCTATAATAAACTAAACTATTACTGACCAGGAGCTCTCTAATAAACTAAACTATTACTGACCAGGAGCTCTATAATAAACTAAACTATTACTGACCAGGAGCTCTATAAGAAACGAAACTATTACTGACCAGGAGCTCTCTAATAAACTAAACTATTACTGACCAGGAGCTCTCTAAGAAACTAAACTATTACTGACCAGGGGCTCTCTAAGAAACGAAACTATTACTGACCAGGAGCTCTATAAGAAACTAAACTATTACTGACCAGGGGCTCTCTAAGAAACAAAACTATTACTGACCAGGGGCTCTCTAAGAAACGAAACTATTACTGACCAGGAGCTCTCTAAGAAACTAAACTATTACTGACCAGGGGCTCTCTAAGAAACGAAACTATTACTGACCAGGAGCTCTATAAGAAACGAAACTATTACTGACCAGGAGCTCTCTAAGAAACTAAACTATTACTGACCAGGAGCTCTCTAAGAAACTAAACTATTACTGACCAGGAGCTCTCTAAGAAACTAAACTATTACTGACCAGGAGCTCTCTAAGAAACTAAACTATTACTGACCAGGAGCTCTCTAAGAAACTAAACTATTACTGACCAGGAGCTCTCTAAGAAACTAAACTATTACTGACCAGGAGCTCTCTAAGAAACTAAACTATTACTGACCAGGAGCTCTCTAAGAAACTAAACTATTACTGACCAGGAGCTCTCTACGAAACTAAACTATTACTGACCAGGAGCTCTCTAAGAAACTAAACTATTACTGACCAGGAGCTCTATAATAAACTAAACTATTACTGACCAGGAGCTCTCTAAGAAACTAAACTATTACTGACCAGGAGCTCTATAATAAACTAAACTATTACTGACCAGGAGCTCTATAATAAACTAAACTATTACTGACCAGGAGCTCTATAATAAACTAAACTATTACTGACCAGGAGCTCTCTAATAAACTAAACTATTACTGACCAGGAGCTCTATAATAAACTAAACTATTACTGACCAGGAGCTCTATAATAAACTAAACTATTACTGACCAGGAGCTCTATAATAAACTAAACTATTACTGACCAGGAGCTCTCTA